>NW_007133430.1:0-4712 GCF_000164805.1 Carlito syrichta | reverse complement strand
TAGCTAGCCAGCTGATTTAACTAGCCGAAATTACTAGCTAGCCAGAGGGATAGCCATCTGACTTGACTAGCATTTTAACTAGCTAACCAGCTGGATATTCAACTGAATTAATGAGCTGTCTTACCTAGCTAGCCAGCTGGTGGCCAGCTGACTTGACTAGCTGACTTAAACAGCAAGTCAACTGCCTAGCCAGCTGACTTAAGTAGCTGGCTCTCTATCTATCCAGCTTGCTAGTCAGCTGACTTGCCTAGACTTAAGCTAGCAAGCTGGGTAGCCAGCTCATTTAACTAGCTAGCCACTTACCTAGCCAGCAGGCTAACCAGCTGACTTAACTAGCTGACTTTAACTGCTATCCTGCTGGCTAGCATACTGACTTACCTAGCTAGCAACCTATCTAGTCATCTGGCTAGACAGCTGACTAAATTAACTGACTTAACCAGCTAGACAGTTGGCTAGCCAGCTGACTTAATTAGCTGAATTAACCAGCTAGTCAGCTGGTAAACCAACTTACTTAACTAGATTGCTACCTAGCTAGCCAGCTGGCAAGCCAGTTGAATTAACTTGCTGACTTAACTAGCTGGCTACCTAGTTAGCCAGCTGACTTAAAAAGTTAGCTAACAAGCTAGCTACCTAGCTAGCCAACTGACTTAAATAGATAGCTGCATCGCTAGCTAGCTGACTTAACCAGCTAGGTAACTAGTTAGCTTACTCATTATATTACATGCTAGATAGGTGACTTAATTATCTTACTTAACTCATTAGTTAATGAGCTATCTAGCTGACTTAACCAGCTGACTTAAATCGTTAACTAGCTAGGTAGCTGGCTGACTCATCCAGCTGACTTAACTCGTTAGCTAACTAGCTAGCTAGCCTACTCAACCAGCTGACTAAACCCGTTTCCTAACTTGCTAGCTAGCTGACTCACCCAACTGACTTATTACGTTAATTAATTAGCTAACTGCCTGACTCAACCTGCTAACTTAACCCGTTAGTTAACTAGTTAACTAGCTGTCTTAACCAGTTGTCAAAATTAGGAAAGTTACTTAGCTAGCTGACTTAATTGGCAGACTTAACTAGTTAGCTGGCAAACATAAATATGTGAATTAAATAGTTAGCTAACTATTTAACTAGCTGTATAACTAGATGACTTAATTAATTACTAACTATTCAGGAAGCAGACTTAAATAGCTGACTTAAATAGTTAGCTCACATGTGAGTTGTCTTAGCTAACTGACTTAACTAGTTGGTTAATGAGATAACTTGCCCACTTAACAAGTTGGTTAACAAGTTAGCTGTTTGAAGTATTTGGTAAATGAGATAACTAGCTGAATTAACCATTTGGCTAACGAGTTAGCTAGGTGACTTAACTTGTTGGCTGATGAGGCAGCCGACTATTTGGCTGATTAAATACGTTGGCTGACTACTCGGCCGACTTGTTTACTGGCATAAAAAGTTGGCCAAATAGTCGGCCAACTATTTAGCTGTGTTAACTAGTTGACTGACGGGTTATCCCACTAGTTAGCTCGGTTAACTAGTTGGCTGACTAATTTGCTGACCTAACTATTCAATTGATTAGTTGACTGACTAGTTATGTGACCTAACTAGTCTGCCGTCAAGTTAGCTGACCTAAATTGTTGACTGACATTTTGCCTACCAATCAGCCAATAGGTCAACTATCTTAACTAGTTGGACGGCTAGTAGGCCGACTGGGTAGCTAACTTAAGTAGTCAACTGGTGAGTAAGCTGACTGGTCAGCTGAATTAACTGGTTCACCGATGAGTGAGCCAATTGTCAGCTGACTTAACTAGTTGGCCAGTAGGCGAGTTGAATGGTCAGCTGACTTAACTAGTCGGCCGGAGTGGGAGATGACTGGTCAGCTGAATTTAGTCGGCTGATGAGTGAGCTGATTGGTCAGATATAAATAGTCGGCCGTTGAATGAGCCGACCAATGAGCCAACTTAACTAGTCAGCCAGCGAGTGAGCTGATACATGAACTGCCTTAACTATTCGGCTGGTGAGTGAGCTGACCTGTGAGCTGAATTAACTAGTTGGCATGTGAGCAAGCCGACTAGTTCACTGACCTGTTGGCCTGTGAGCGAGTTGACCAGTTAGTTGAACTGTTGGCTGGCGAGCAAGTTGACTAATTTGCTGACTGTTTGGCAGGCAAGCGAGCTGAATATTTAGCTGACCTAAAGGAAAGCAAGTGATCCCACTAGTTAGCAGACCATCAAGCCTAGTTGCTAGATGACTAATTAGCCACGTGACTACCTGGTTTGCTAGCTGACTTAACTATCTAGCTGACTAGCTAGCTGGCCATCTAGCTAAAAGAGGTAGCTAGCAAACAAGCTATTTAGCTGTCTAGCAAGCTGACTTAACTAGCTATCTAACTGGCTAGTTAACTGGGTAGCTGACTTAATTATCTAGTTGACTAGTTTCCTGACTAGCTAGCTGACTTAACTAATTATTTGATAAGCAACCTGACTAGAGAGCTGACTTAACTAGCTAGCTGAATATTTTGCTGACTTGCTAGCTGACTTAACTAGCTAGCTGGCTAGTTAGCTGACTTAACTAGCTGACTAGATAGTTTGCTGGCTACCTGGCCATTCAGCTGACTTAACTAGCTAGATACCTGGTTGGCTATACGGCTAGTCAGCTGTCTTAATGAGCTAGCTACCTGGCTGGCTAGCTGACTAGGCAGCCAGCTAGTTAGCTAGGAGACTGGCCACCTGGCTAGCCAACTGGCTTAAATAGCCAGCTTGGGTAGCCAGCTGGCTAAATAGTTAAGTCAGCTACTTGTGCCAGCATGCTAGCTGGTTAATTCAGCTGGCCATCCAGCTGGCTAGCTAATTAAATCAGATAGTTAAGTCAGTTGACCAGCCACCTTGCTAGATAGGTAGCTAGCTAGTTGAATCAGCTAGTTAACTCAGCTGGAGTATTAGGTACCTAGCTAGTTAATTCCGCTAGTTAATCAGCAGGCTAGCTGGTTAAGTCACTTAGTTAAATCAGCTGGCTAGCCAGTTGCCTATGAGGGAAGATATATAGTTAAGTCAGCTGACTAGCCAGCTTTCTAGCTAGTTAAGTCACCTAATTAATTCAGCTCGCTGGCCAGCTGGTTAGCTAGGGAGTTAGGTATTTAAGTCAGCTGGCAAGCCAGCAGGTTATGTAGGTAGGTAGCTAGTTAAGTCAGTTGGCTAGTCATTTGGCTATCTAGTTATATCAGCTGGTAAAGTCAGCTGGCTATCCAGCTGTCTAGCTAGGTAGACAGCTAATTAAGTTTGATGGCTAGCCAGCTGACTACTTCATTATGTCAGTTATGTTAGCTGGCTAGGTTGATGGCTAGATAGGTAACCAGGCAATTAAGACAGCTGGCTCTTCAGCTGGCCAGCTAGTTAAGAAAGCTAGTTTACTCAGCTGGCTAACCACCTAGTTAGCTAGTTTAGTCAGCATGTTAAGTCAGTTGTCAAGCCAGCTGACTAGCTAGAAAAAAGCTAGTTAAGTCAGATGAGCAGCCATCTGGCTCACTAGGTATTTCAGCTATTTAAGTCAGCTGGCTTGCTAGGAAGTTAGTTAATTACGTCAGCTAGATATGTAACTGAGCTAGCTAGTTAAGTCACATAGTTAAATCAAGTAGCTAAATAATAGCTATCTAGTTACCTAGCTAGTTAAATCTTCTAGTTATGTCAGCTGGCTAGGTACGTAGTTACATAGTTAACTCAGCTAGTTAAGTCAACAGGCTAGCTAGTTAAGTCAGGCAGTTAAGTCAACTGGCTAGCCAGCTGCCTAAAAGTATAGCTAGCTAGATAAGTCTGCTGACTAGTCAGCTGGCTACATATTTACATCAACTAGTTAAATCAGCTGGCAAATCAAGGTGATACCTAGGTAACTAGCCAGTTAAGAAAGTTGACTAGGCACCTGCCTATATAACTATGTCAGTTAGTTAAGACAGCTGGCTAGCCAGCTCACTAACGAGTTGTCACATAGAGTCAACTGGCTAGCCAGCTGCTTAGCTGGTTAAGTCCACTAGTTAATTCAAGTGGCTAGCAAGGTAGCCACCTAGTTGTCAGCTGGCTAGTCAGCTGTCTAGCTTGTTACATCATATATTTAAGTCAACTCTCTAGCCCCTTGGCTAGGTAGGTAGCTAACTAATTAGGTCAGCTGGTTAGCCCACTGGATATCTTGTTAAGTCAGCTACCTAGTCAGCTAGCTAATTAAGTCAACTAGCAAGTCAGTTAACTATTCAGCCAGCTAGTTAAGTTAGCCAGGTAGTCAGGTTGCTTCTCAGATTGCTATTTAAGTCAGCTATCTAGTCAACTAACTAATCAGCTAGATAGTTTAGTCAGCTAGTCAGCTAACTAGTTAATTAGCTAGCTAGTTACGTCAGCTAGATAGATAGCTAGATAGCTTGTTTGCTAGCTAGTTATGTCAGCCACGTAGCCATCTAGCTAGTCAGCTATCTAGTTAAGTCAGTTAGCAAATCAGCTAGTAACTTAGCTAACTAGTGAACTATCAACTCAGCAAGCTGGTCAGCTAATTAGTGGCCGTGGTCACTTTCCATCAGGTCAGCTAACTAGTCTGCTCACTCACCTGCCAACCGATCAGCAAGCTACTTGGCTGACTCACCAGCCAAAAGTTCAACTAACTCATCGGCTTGCTCACAGGCCAACAGTTCAGCTAACTAGTTGGCTTGTTCGCCAGCTGTCGAGTTAACTCAG
>NW_007133429.1:0-4302 GCF_000164805.1 Carlito syrichta | reverse complement strand
AAATCAGCTCACCTGTTGGCTCACTCGCCAGCCGACTAGTTAAGTCTGCTAACTTGTCGGCCACCTAGCATGCCTACTAGTTAAGTCAGCTAACCAATCGGTCAAATAATCAGCCAACTTGTCAGCCGACAAGTTAGCTGAGCTAACTAGTCACTGACAAGGTAGGCCATCTAACTAATCGGCCTACTAATCAGTCAATTATTTAGGTCAGCACACCAGTCATCCAACAAGTTAAAAGAGTTGACTTGTGGGCCAACTCGTCAGTCAAGTATCTAAGCCAGGTAACTAGACTGCCGACTAGATGGCCAACTTGTTAAGCCAGCTAACAAATGGGTCATGTAGTCAGCCAGTGTGTTAAAGCAGCTAATTATTCTTGCGACTTATAAACAAATAAGTCACCTAGCTAACTCGTTAAACAGCTAGATAAGTCAGCTAGCTAATTCTTTTACAAACTAGTTAAAACAAGTAGCTAACTCGTTAAACAACTCATTAAGTCAGCTAGCTAAGTCAGCTAGCTAACCAGCTAGCTATCCCCCCCCCCCTAGCTACATCAGCTATCTCACTAGTTAGTTAACTAGTTAAGTGAGCTACTTAAGTCTGCTACCAAACTAGTTAGCTAATTAGTTGTCAGATTGTTATTCAGCTGGTTAAATAGTTAGCTAACTATTTAATTCAGGTATTTGAGTCAACTAGCTATCTAGTTAAGTCGGCCAGTTAAATCAGCTACCTAAGTAGTTAAGTCATCTGCCTAATTCAGCATGTTATGTCAGCTTTCTAATTAAGTCACTTGGTTATGACAGCTAGCTAGCTAGTTAGCTAACTGTATATGACAGCAGGCTGAGCCAGGTAGTTAGTTATTTAACTAACTGGTTAAGCCAACTGGTTGAGTCATCTAGCTTGCTAGTTAGCAAAAGTGTTGAGTCAGCTGGCTGAGTAGGCTAGGTAGCTAGTTAACTAATGATTTAAGTCAGCTGGATGAGTCAGCTTGTTAGCTAGTTAGCTAACGAGTTAAGTCAGCTGCTTAAGCCATGTAGGAAGATCATTAGCTAAAGAGTTAAGTTGGAAGATTAAGCCAGCTAGCTAGCACGTTAGATACCGGGTAAGCTAACTAGTTAGCTAGCTCATTAAGTCAGTTAGCTAGCAACGCAGGTAACTTTAAGTCAGCTTGTTAGCTGGGTAGCTAGCTAGTTAGTTAACTGTTTAAATCAGCTGGTAGCTAGGTAGCTAGCTAGTTAACCAACTATTTAAATCATCTGTCTTGCTAGGTAGCTAGCTAGTTAATTCAGCTAATTAAATCAGCTGGCTGGCCAACTGGCTAGCTAGGTAGCAAAGTAGTTAAACCAGTTGGCTAGTCAGCCAGCTAGCTAGTAAAATCAGCTAATTAAATCATCTGGCTAGCCAACTGGCAATGTAGGGAGCTAGCTAGTTAAGTCAGCTAGATAGCTACATAGCTAGATAGCGATGCCTTTGAGTTAAGTAAGCTGGCTAGCCAAATGGCTAGATGGCTAAGTCAGCTAGTTTAGTCAGTTGTCTAGCCAGCTGGCTATGTAGGTAGTTAGCAAGATAAGTCAGCTTGCTAGTCAACAGTCTAGCAGTTCAAGTCCATTAGCTAGGTCAGCTGGCTAGTGTGCTGGTAAGGTAGATAGCTCCGTATTTGTGAGCTGGCTAGTGACTTAAGTCAGCTAGTTAAGTCAGCTCTCTAGCTAGCTGGTTAGCTGGGTAGCTAGGTAGCTGGCTAGCCAGCTGGCTAACTAGTTATGTCAGCTTGTTTAGTCAGATGGCTAGCCAGCTGGCTAGCTGGATAAGTGAGCTAGTTAATTCCAGTGGCAAGCCAACTTGCTAGCTAGGTTGCTACATAGTTAATTCACCTGGCTAGCCAGTTGGCTAGCTGGTTAAGTCAGATAGTTAAGTCAGCTGGCTAGCCACCTGTCTACATAGGTTGATAGCTAATTAAATCAGCTGGCTAGCCAGCTGGCTAGCTATTTAAGTCAGCGAGTTAAATGAGCTGGCTAGCCAGCTGGCTAGCTAGGTGGCTAGCTAGCTAACCTAGCTGGCAAACCGGATGGCTATCTAATTAAGTCAGATACTTTACTCAGCTGGTTAGCCAGCTGGCTAGCTAGGTGGCTGGCATGTTAAGACAGCTGGTTGGCATGCTGGTCAGATAGGTGGCCAGATAATTAAGCCGGCTCGCTAGGCAGCTGAACACCAGGGTGGCTGGCTAGTTAGATCAACTTTCTATCCCACAGTACTACCAGACCACTGGCTATTTAAGCCGGCGGGCTAACCAGGTGGCCAGTCTGCTAGCTAGCTAGCCGGCTGCCTAGACAGGTAGCCACAAAGGTAGGTAGCTTGTTAAGACAGCTGGCTAGCAGTCTAGCCAACAAGGTAGCTAGCTAGTTTAGGCAGCTGACTGGTCAGGTAGCCAGCCAACTAGCTAGTCAGCTTGTTAAGTCAACTAGCTAGTCAGTTATCTAGTTAAGTCAACTAGCAACTCAGGTAACTATTCAAATAACTAGCTAAGTCAGCTAGCTAGTCAGGTTGCCTGTCAAATAGCTAGTTAAGTCAGCTAGCTTGTCAGGTAGCTAGTCAGCTAGCTACTCAGCTAGATAATTAAGTCAGCTAACAAGCTAACTAACCAGTTAGATAACTAGTTAAGTCAGCTTGATAGACAGCTAGATAACTTGTTTACTAGCTAGTTATGTCAGCTAGATAGCCAGCTAGCTAGTCAGCTAGCTAGTTAAGTCAGCTAGCACACCATCTAGTTACCTGGCTAACTAGTCGACTAGCAACTCATCTAGCTGGTCAGCTAACTAGTGAGCTCACTTGCTTTCCATCATGTCAGCTAAATATTCTGCTCGCTCTCCTGCCAACCAGTCAGCAAACTAGTAGGCTCGCACACCAGCAAAGAAGTCAACTAACATGTTGACTTGCTTGCTGACCAATAGGTCAGCGAACTAGTTGACTTGCTCACCAGTCGAGTAGTTAAGTAATCTCTCAGGTCGGCTCACTCACCTGCCAAATAGTTAAGGCAACTCACACATTAGCTCACTCGCCGGCCAAATACTTAAGTCAGCTCATTGGTTGGCACACTCCCCAGACGACTAGTTAAGTCTGACCAGTCGGCTCACTTGAAAGCTGACTAAATTCAACTGACCAGTCATATCACACTCTGAACGACTAGTTAAGTCATCTGACCATTCGATTCACCTACCAGCCGACTAGTTAAGTCAGCTGACCAATCAACTCACTCACTGGTGAACTAGTTAATTCAGCTGACCAGTCAGCTCACTAGCTAGTCGACTAGTTAAGTCACCTAACCTGTTGGCTCACTTGCCATCTGACTAGTCAAGTCAGCTAACTGGTTGGCCTACTAGCCATCCAACTAGTTAAGTTAGCTAATCAATTGGCCGACTAGTAGGCCAAATTTCAGTCGAAAATTTGTGTCAGCTAACTAGTCGGCTGAAGAGTTAGGTCAGCTAACTAGTTGACCAACAAATAAGACGACTAGTTAGGTCAGTAAATTAGTCAATTCTGTTAACTAGTGGGCAGACACGTCAGTCAATTAGTTAGTCCAGCTAAATAGTCGGCTGACTATTTGGCCAACTCTTTACATAAGCAAAAAGGTTGGGCTAGTAGTCAGCCAATGTATTAAACCAACTAACTAGTCCTCTGTCTTGTCGGCAAACAAGCTAAGTCACCTAGGTAACTTGTTAACAAACTAGTGTATTCAGCTAGTTATCTCGTTTCCCAACTAGTTAAAACAGTTAGCTACGTTGTTAACCAACTTGTTACGTCAGGTAGCTATCTCGTTAGCCAACTAGATAAGTCAGTTAACTAAGTCAGCTAGCTAGCTAAGTCAGTTAGCAAAATCAGCTAGCTCACTTGTTACCTATTTAAGTCAGCTACTTAAGTCTGCTTCCTGACCAGTTAGCTAATTAATTCAGTCAGCTAGTTATTCAGCTAGTTAAATAGTTAGCTAACTCTTTAATTCACATAGTTAATTTGCTATATAAGTAGTTAATTCGTCCAGTTAAGTCAGCTAGCAAAGTCAGTTTTCAAATTTTGTCAGCTGGTTAAGACAGCTAGCTACCTAGTTAACTAACGGGTTAAGTGAGTGGATTGAGTCAGGTAGTTAACTAGTTAACTAACGTATTAAGTCACTGGTTGAGTCAGCTAGCTAGCAAGTTATGAAACGGGTTGAGTCAGCTGGTTGAGTAGGCTAGGTAGCTAGTTTGCTTATGAGTTAAGTCAGCTGGTTGAGTCAGTTAGCTACCTAGCTAGCTAACGATATAAGAAAGCTAG
>NW_007133428.1:0-868 GCF_000164805.1 Carlito syrichta | reverse complement strand
AGCTAACAAGCTAACTAACCCAGTTAGATAACTAGTTAAGTCAGCTTGATAGACAGCTAGATAACTTGTTTGCTAGCTAGTTAGTCAGCTAGATAGCCAGCTAGCTAGTCAGCTAGCTAGTTAAGTCAGCTAGCACACCATCTAGTTACCTGGCTAACTAGTCGACTAGCAACTCATCTAGCTGGTCAGCTAACTAGTGAGCTCACTCGCTTTCCATCATGTCAGCTAAATATTCTGCTTGCTCTCCTGCCAACCAGTCAGCAAACTAGTAGGCTCGCACACCAGCAAAGAAGTCAACTAACATGTTGACTTGCTTGCTGACCAATAGGTCAGCGAACTAGTTGACTTGCTCACCAGTCGAGTAGTTAAGTAATCTCTCAGGTCGGCTCACTCACCTGCCAAATAGTTAAGGCAACTCACACATTAGCTCACTCGCCGGCCAAATACTTAAGTCAGCTCATTGGTTGGCACACTCCCCAGACGACTAGTTAAGTCTGACCAGTCGGCTCACTTGAAAGCTGACTAAATTCAACTGACCAGTCATATCACACTCTGAACGACTAGTTAAGTCATCTGACCATTCGATTCACCTACCAGCCGACTAGTTAAGTCAGCTGACCAATCAACTCACTCACTGGTGAACTAGTTAATTCAGCTGACCAGTCAGCTCACTAGCTAGTCGACTAGTTAAGTCACCTAACCTGTTGGCTCACTTGCCATCTGACTAGTCAAGTCAGCTAACTGGTTGGCCTACTAGCCATCCAACTAGTTAAGTTAGCTAATCAATTGGCCGACTAGTAGGCCAAATTTCAGTCGAAAATTTGTGTCAGCTAACTAGTCGGCTGAAGAGTTAGGTCAGCTAACTAGT
>NW_007133427.1:0-824 GCF_000164805.1 Carlito syrichta | reverse complement strand
CTGGGGTGGGAGGATTGCTTGCATGTAGTGGATCAGAACCAGGCTGTCTCTATTTTTACAAAATGGGGAAAATAGCAAAGGTAGAAGAGATCATTGTTGACCATGAGAGCTGAGATAAGACATTTGCATCCACTCATTAGAGGCAGTGTGTTAGGGCCTAAAGGAGAAATATTTAGTATGTACATGTGTGACATTTTTTCATTTTTTTATTTGTCTTCCTCACACTTTATTTCATGGAATTGTTCATTGGCCCAGTGTTGTAGGTTTTTGTTTTTTGTTTTTAGTTTTTGAGTTGGAGTCTCACTCTGTCACCCAGACTGGAGTGCAGTGGCACACTCCCGGCCACCACAGCCTCAACCTGCTGGGCTCTGGCAACCCTTCCATCACAGCCTTCCAAGTAGCTGGAACTACAGGCGTGGGCTACCATGCCCGGCTAATTTTTTGATTTATTGTAGAGATGAGGTCTCGCCAAGTTGCCCAGGCAGGCTCGAACCTGCGGGCTCAGGCAATCCACTCACCTCAGCCTCCCAAAGTGCGGGATTACAGAATGAGCCACCGAGCCCAACTGTGCTGTAGATTTTATTCATTTGAATTCTGGTCCTTGGCATGTAGTCAACCTACAGTCATCTCAACATAGTGTGTTCAAAACTTATGGTTCACGTTTTTATAATCATGCGTTGCTTAATATTAGTCCAATAAAGAATACCAAAATTGAAACCTAGTACTGTGTTCCTCAGCCTCAGATTGTGTTACCCCCCAAGAGACTTGGCAACTCAGCAGCGTTCTTCTAAACACATTTTTTATTATGTAAGTATTAAAACTAT
>NW_007133426.1:0-661 GCF_000164805.1 Carlito syrichta | reverse complement strand
TATTTATTTCTTTTCTTTCTTCACTAGGTTACACAGGCTGCTCTCAAACCACCCAACTTGGCCCATCTTCTCTGCCTGGGCCTCCAAAACTGCTGCGATCCATTTGGTCGACATCCTGGTCTTCCTGCCTTGTCTTGAACTCTGGGCTGGCGGCCACCCTCCCATTGAGGCCTGTCCTCATCCAAGGTTTTCTGTGTTTTGCTTGGTGTCTAGGTTGGGGCTTGCTATGGTCCCCAGCCTGGTCTCAACTGCTGGGCTTTGGTCATCTTTTCATCACGGCCTCCCCAAAGTGCCGAGGATACAGGCGTGAGTTGCCTGGCCGGTCCTCTCCTGACGGTTTGAGAGTCAGGTCTTTCTTTTACCCGAGGGGGCCTCTGAGGGGAATGAGCAGGTCCACCCTGGGGATTGAGGTGGGCAGAGGGGTGGGCTTCCCTGTGGAGACAGGCCTCTGTGCCAGGCACTCCCTCATGGTGGACTTGGCAGGTGACTATGGCTGGACTCTCCAAGGTCCCGGGTCGTCTGAAGGGAGCAGGCCTCATGGTAGAACCCCAAGAAGGGTGTGAAGGCTGGTCGTGGGGGCTTACACCTCTCATCCTGGTGCATTCAGAGGTCAAGGCGGGAGGATGGCCTTGGTCCTTGGGTTGAGACCAGCCTGGGCACC
>NW_007133425.1:0-739 GCF_000164805.1 Carlito syrichta | reverse complement strand
TCACTAGGTTACCCAGGCTGCTGTCAAACCACCCAACTTGGCCCATCTTCTCTGCCTGGGCCTCCAAAACTGCTGTGATCCATTTGGTCGACATCCTGGTCTTCCTGCCTTGTCTTGAACTCTGGGCTGGCGGCCATCCTCCCATTGAGGCCTGTCCTCATCCAAGGTTTTCTGGGTTTTGCTTGGTGTCTAGGTTGGGGCTTGCTATGGTCCCCAGCCTGGTCTCAGCTGCTGGGCTTTGGCCATCTTTCCATCTCGGCCTCCCCAAAGTGCCGAGGATACAGGCGTGAGTTGCCTGGCCGGTCCTCTCCTGATGGTTTGAGAGTCAGGTCTTTCTTTTCCCCGAGGGGGCCTCTGAGGGGAATGAGCAGGTCCACCCTGGGGATTGAGGTGGGCAGAGGGGTTGGCTTCCCTGTGGAGACAGGCCTCTGTGCCAGGCACTCCCTCATGGTGAACTTGGCAGGTGACTATGGCTGGACTCTCCAAGGTCCCGGGTCATCTGAAGGGAGCAGGCCTCATGGTAGAACCCCAAGAAGGGTGTGAAGGCTGGTCGTGGGAGCTTACACCTCTCATCCTGGTGCATTCAGAGGTCAAGGCGAGAGGATGGCCTTGGTCCTTGGGTTTGAGACCAGCCTGGGCACCTTAATGAGAGCTCATCTCTACAAGAAGTCAAAAACATGAGCCGAACGTGGCGGCACACACATATCGTTCTGCCCACTCAGGAGGTCATGGCAGGAGG
>NW_007133424.1:0-875 GCF_000164805.1 Carlito syrichta | reverse complement strand
AAGTGGTCTGGGAATGCTGTGGCCAGCCCAGGTTCTGGTCAACAGATCTGCCACATTTTTTGGGAGGGCCCCTTCCTCTCCTGATCATTCAATCATTCACCGCCCATGTGAACCTTTCTCTGGGGAGCAGTGGACGCCCATCGTCATTCATGTGGGAGTCGTCATTTTTGTCACTGGAGTCTCCATCAGCCTGGCTTGGGTATGTCATCACGATCTTGTCTCCCCAGCCCTTGAACTACAGGGCTCAGGTGTTTCTCCAGCTTAGCCCCTAAGCAGCCAGGACTTCGGGAGCCACCACAATAGACCCAATTTTAGAACTTCTTGCCAAGATGAGGTCTATCAACATCACCTGGGCTGGTCTCCGACCATGGGCTCAGGCAGCCTCCTGACTCGGCCTCCCAGGGCGTGGGGCTGACAGACGTGAACTATGGTGCCCAGCCTAGACTCGCACTTCCTGTCGGTTGGGGTGATGCAAAGGAAAGCCCTGGGATGGAGCCCATCGCATCCTGTGTAGCTGGGACCACGGGTGCCACCATGCACCACTCCAGCATTTGCCTTCTGGGGAGTGATGAAGTCTCGTTATGTGGCACAGGCTGGTCTCCAACTCCTGGGCTCCCAAAGCCTCAGCCCAATTGTCTGCTGATCCATAGCCTTTCAGGAACTCTAGACTCAAAGCTGTGGCCTCCTTCCTAAATGATCTCTGTCTGTTCATGATGATCATAACTCCAAACACAAATGGATGCTCTTCTTTTTTTTTCCTCTTTTCATTTTATCTTTGAATTGGAGTATTACTTTGTCGCCCAGGTTGGAGGGTGGTGGCTCACTTCTGGCCACTACAGCCTTGACCCGCCGGGCTCCCAGGAGTCTTTCCATGG
>NW_007133423.1:0-693 GCF_000164805.1 Carlito syrichta | reverse complement strand
CACATTTCACCCCTTGGAGGAAAGAGCCAGCAGGAATTCTGCCAGGTAGCTTGTGAACTCCCACACCAAAGTGGGAGAAGCCATGGGGGGGTTGTGGGTGAAAGGTGCAGAACTTGGGGGACCTTCACAAGTGGATGGGCTGGTGAGGAAGGATTGAGTGCACAAGTTTTGCAGGAGAATGGATTTCTTTCTTTCTACCTTTCTTTCTTTCTTTCTTTCTTTCTTTCTTTCTTTCTTTCTTTCTTTCTTTCTTTCTTTCTTTCTTTCTCTTACTTTTCTTTCCTCACTAGATTACCCAGGCTTCTCTCAAACCACCCAAATTGGGTCAACCTCTCAGCCTTGGTCTCCTAAACTCCAGCAATCACAGGCATTCCATTTCATCGACATTCTGGTCGTCTGCTTGGTCTTGAACTCTGGGTTGGAGGCGATCCTCCCACCAAGGCCTGCATTCACCCAAGGTTTTCTGTGTTTTGCTTGGAGGTTGAAGTTGGGCCTTTCTATGGTGTCCAGCACCCCAGCTTCAGTCATCTTCCTGTCTCGGCCTCCCCAAATGCCAAAGAGACATACATGAGTCACCCAGCCGTGCCCGCCTAGGCGAATGTTTGAGAATCACACCCTTTCTTTCCCTGAGATGACCCCTGGGAGAAGTGAGCAGATCCACCCTGAAGAATAAGGCGGGAGGAAGTATAGGAA
>NW_007133422.1:0-6031 GCF_000164805.1 Carlito syrichta | reverse complement strand
GAATGTTTGAGAATCACACCCTTTCTTTCCCTGAGATGACCCCTGGGAGAAGTGAGCAGATCCACCCTGAAGAATAAGGCGGGAGGAAGTATAGGAAGTATAGGAAGTATAGCATGGCGGAGATGCACCCATGCGCCAAACACTCCCTCAACAGAGGGCCTGGTGGGCTACACCAGCTGCACTCTCCAGGATCCCAGGTAATCTGTAAGGAGTGGACCTCACTGTGGGACGCTGGAGTGGGGGGAGACTGGGTGCAGGGGCTCAAGTCTATCATCCTGGTGCTCTGGAGACTGAGGCATGAAGATGACCTTAACCCCCAAGTTCTAGACCAGCCTGGGCACTTGCCCAGACTTCATCTCTACAAGAAGCCAAAGAAATGATCCAAGCTTGGTGGTGCAGGCCTTTTGTTCCAGCCACTCGGGAGGTTGTTGTGGGAGGATCACCAGAGCCCATTCAGTGGAGGGCATGGTGACTGAGAATGGGTCCCTGCTCTCCGGCCTAGGTGACAGAGTGGGACTCCGACTCAGAACAATACCAACCACCACCACCACCACAACCACAGGCCCGGTTCAGGGACTCAGCTAGGCATCTGATCCTTCGGAAGTGCAGGCAAGTGTACGGCCTGAGCCTGCGGGTTTGACACCAGCCCGGGACACAGGGTGTGACCTCATCTCAGCCATCAAAAATAAATCCAAAGATTTTCTGGGCATTGTGGCACAGGCCTTTGGTTACAGCCACTCCTTGGGCCAAGGCAGGAAGATCACCTCAACCTGGCAGGTGGAGTCTGCAGTGTCCCTGAGCGTGCACCTGTGCTAAGGCCTGGGTGGCAGAGCAGGATTTCAACTTCAAATAATAATAACCACCACCACCCCTACCACCCAGTGCAAGGAGTGACCCTCAGGTATGGGAGAGAAAAATGCACTTTTCTGCTTGTCGTTCACTCAATACACAAATGGATGCTTTTCTTTTTTTTCCTTTTTTCTTTTTATCTTTGAGTCAGAGTTTCACTCCATCGTCCAAGTTGGAAGGTGGTGACTTGCTCCCTGCCACCACAGCCTTGACCTGCCGGGCTCCTGTGAGGCTTTCCTCAGTATTCCAAGGAACCAGAATGACAGGCACACACCACCACACCCAGCTCATTTGGGATGAATGATAGAGATGAGCTCTTTCTGAGTAGCTCTGGCAGGTCTGACTGCAGGCTGGGGCCAGCCATTGGTCTCGGCCTCCCAAAGCACTGAGATGGCAAGGCTGAGCCCCTGAACTTGGCCTTGATCCTTCATCAAAGTGAACCAGAAGCCCTTGCTCGGTGGCCCACAGCTGGAATCACAGCACACTGGGAGTCAGAGGCGGGAGGATAGCTGGAACCCAGGAGCCCAAGACCAGCCCAGGACATGTAGGGAGGCCCCGTCTCTGCACCCATCTAAACAGGGACTCTGAGGTTGATATGCCCTTTGTCCCAGCCACTCCAGAGACTGAGGTGGGAGGAATACAGGAGCCTGTGATTTAGAGGCTGGTGGAGAAAGACCATTGTGTCCCCAGACCCCAGCCTTGTGCACAGAGCCAGACCCTGTCTCCAAAAACATCAGAATCATACACAGATCCTCAACTGCCTATGGTGTGTTCACAGGGCAATTGGCTTTAGAGCCATGAAAATTGGGATTGGGAGGAAGGGATATCCCCAGGTTAGGAAAGTGTCCCTTGACGTTTTTGGCAGAAGGTCCTTGTTTCAAAGTCGGAGGGTCGACCTGCCTGTGGCACATTTCTTCCTTCGGAGAGGAGAGTCGGCAGTAATCCAGCAGGAGATCCTCAGGAAATCCTGCACCAACACGGGGACAGCCTTTGGAGGGGTTGTGACTGGAAGGTGCCAAGCTTGGGGGACCCTCACCTATGGGGGGGCCAGGGGTGAAGGACTGAGGACAGAAGATTTGCAGAAGAATGGATTTCTTTCTTTCTTTCCTTTCTTTCTTCCTTCCTTTCTTTCTTTTTTTCTTTCTTTCTTTTCTTTCCTCACTAGACTGCACATGTTGCTCTCAAACCACCCAACTCAGCCCATCCTCTCATCCTGGGACTACGAAACTGCTGTGATCACAGCCTTTCCATTTGGTCGACATTCTGGTCTTCCAGCCTGGTCTTGAATTCTGGGCCAGATGCAATCCTCCTGCCAAGGCCTTTCCTCATCCATGGCTTTCTGTATTTTGCTTGGGGTTGAGGTGATGGCTTGCTATGGTGTCCAGCATGGTCTCAGCTCC
This sequence comes from Carlito syrichta, assembly GCF_000164805.1. Classification (NCBI taxonomy): domain Eukaryota; kingdom Metazoa; phylum Chordata; class Mammalia; order Primates; family Tarsiidae; genus Carlito; species Carlito syrichta. Next base: position 3,782 of record NW_007133422.1, on the reverse strand, counting down.
TGGGCTCTGGCTATCTTCCTGTCTCACCCTCCCTGAGTGCCGAGGAGACAGACGAGAGTTGCCCGGCCGGCCCTCCATGGTTTGAGAGTCATGTCTGCCCTTTCCCTGAGGCGCCCCCTGGGATGAGCGAGCAGGCTCCCCCTGCAGTTTGTGGTGCATAGAGGGGTGTGCACCCTGGTGGAGACACACCCCTGTGCCAGGCACTCCCCCATGGCAGGATAGGTGGGTGACTCCAGCTGCCCTTGCCAGGGTCCCGTGTCATTTGAAGGGAGCTGTCCTTGTGGTGGGTCCCAAGAGGGTTGTGAAGGCCTTGGGTGGGGGTTCACGTCTATCACCCAGTACTTTCAGAGGTCGAGGTGAGAGGATGGCCTGCGCCTTAGAGATTGAACAAGCTCGGGCACCTTGGGGAGAGCTTATCTCTACAAGACACCAAAAAATGAGCCAAGCGTAGTGGCACATGTCTGTCGTTCCATCCACTCGGGAGTCCACAGCGGGAGGATCATTGGAGGCCAAGTGGTGGAGGCCATGGTGGCCAAGATTGGGCCCCTGCATTATGGTCTGGGTGAAAGAGCATGACTCCGACTCAGCATGATGATACCAACCATCACTGCCACAACCACAGGCTGGGCACATGGGCTCAGCCTGGCATCCTGGCCCTTCAGAGGCCGAGGTGAATGCATAACCTGAGACTGTGAGTTCAAGATCAGTCCAGGACACTGGGAAAGACCTCATCTCAGCCAAAAATAATAAATCCAATATTAGCTGGGTGTGGTTTTGCAGTCTTTGGTTACAGCCACTCAAGGGCTGTTGCGAGACGATCACCTGAGCCCAGCAGCTGGAGTCCATGGTGGCCAGGAAAGTTCCCCTGCACTAAGGCCAGGATGACAGAGCAGGATTCCAACTCCAAATAATCATAATTACCACCACTGCCACCACCAACACTCCTGCCACACAGCACGAGGAGTCACCCTCAAGGATGAGAGAGAAAAAGACACTTTCTCCCTGTCGTTTGAGGGGGGTTTACAAGGTGGCCACCAGGCAAGTCCATCCCAGGCCTTCAGTCACATGTCCCAGAAGGCCTGCCTCCACCCTGCACACTCAGGCCCCACAGCAAAGATGCGTGTGAGGCCACGGAACAGAGGGCCCCAAGTTAGTGCAGACATCGGGCACAGAGAGATCAAAGCTGTCCTCCAACGTCACGGCCAGCCCAGGTTCCTGTCACCCGGTCTGCCACTTTCGGGTTGGGGACGGCCAAATTTTCTCCTGATCAATGCATCATCGCATTCCCACATGGACCTTTCCCTTGGGAGCAATGGACTCCTGTCGTGATGCACATAAGAGATGTCATATGTGTTGCCAGAGTCTCCGTCTGCAGGGCTACAGCACAGTGCCATGATCGTTGCTCCCGGGGCCTCGGTCTACAGGGCTCAGGAGGTAATCCTGCCTAAGCACCTGAGCAGTGGGTACTCCATGGGCCATCATGCCTGACTCGATTTTGGGGACCACTCACTGACATGAGGTCTGGCCACATCACCCAAGCTACTCTCTGACTCCTGGTTCAGCCAGCCCCCCATCTTGGTCTCCCAGGGAACAAGGCTGATGACTATGAGCCATGGTGCCCAGCCTGGACTCATCCGTTCTTTTGCCGGGAGCAACACAAAGAAATGCTGCAGGATGGAATCCACCAGATCCCATGAAGCCAGGACCACGAACACCACCACATGTGACTCCAGTGTTTGCATTCTGTGTGGCGACAAGGTCTCACCACTTGGCCCAGGCTGGTCTTGAAGTCCCGGGCACCAGCAGTCCCCTGCCTCAGGCTTCTTCCAAAGCCACAGACTGATAGTCTGCCGATCCACTGTCTTTCAGAAACTCTCGGCCCAAGGCTAAGGACTCCTTCCCAAATGATCTCTGTCTGTTCACAATGTTCCCAACTCCATACACACATGGATGCTCTTCTTTTATTTCCTTTTTCCCTTTTTTTCTTTGAGTTAGAGTCTCACTTCATTGCCCAGGCTGGAGGATGGTGGCTTGCTTCCGGCCACCACAGCCTTGTCCTGAAGGGCTCCTGTGAGTCTTTCCCTGGCCATACAAGGAACCAGAATGACAGGCACTTGCCAACATGCCTGGCTCATTTGGGATGGAGGGTAGAGGTCTCACTGAGGTGCCTGAGTGGGTCTCAGTCCACAGGTTTGGCCAACTTCTGGCCTCAGCTTCCCAAAGTGCTAGGATGATGAGGCTCAGCCTCCATCCTGACCACAATCCATTGTCAAAAATAGACAAGAAGGCCTGGTGCGGCGGACCACGTTTGGATTCTCAGCACTCTAGGAGGCCAAGGTGGAAGGATGGCTGAAGCCCAGGAGCTGAAGGCCAGCCCAGGACACACAGGGAGAGCCCATTTTCTCACCCATTCAAAGGGGGTATAGGGTCGAGGGGCATGTCATCCTGACCACTATGGAGGCTGAGGCAGGAGGATCACCAGAACCCGCAATTTTTGAGACTGGTGATGAATGATGATTGTGTCACCAGGCACCAACCTGGGTCACAGAGCCAGACACTGTTTCCAAAAATATGGGAATCATACACATATTCTCAACTGCATGTCATATGTTCACAGGGTGACTGACTTTAGAGCCAGGAAAAATGGTATTGGGGGTAGAAATGTCCCTGGGTGAGGGATGTGTCCCTGGCCTTTCTTGGCAGAAAGCCCTAGTTGCCAAGTTGGGGTGTCGGCCTGCCGGGGAGACATTTCAAACCTGAGAGAGGAGAGCCGCCAGGATCCCAGTCAGGGAGTATGGGAACGCACGCACCAAAGTGGTGGCAGTCATTTGGGGGGGTTGGGGTTGAAAGGTACTGGGCTTGGGGCACCCTCACATGTTGGGGGGCCAGGTGGAAGGACTGAGGGAAGAAACTTTGCAGGGGATGAATTACTTTGTTTCTTTCTTTATTTTCTTCCTTCCTTTCTTTCCATTCTTTCTTTTCCTTTCTTTCTTTCTTTTCTTTTCTTTCCTCACTAGGTTGCTCAGGGTGCTCCCAAACCACACAACTTGGGATCATTCTCTCAGCATGGGCATCCCAAACTGCGGTGATCACAGGCTCTCCATTTGGTGCAAATCCTTATCATGATCTCTGGGCCAGAGGCGATCCTACCACCGAGGACTACCCTCAACGAAGGTTTTCTGGGTTTCCTTGGATTCGAGTTGGGGGATGGCTATCGTGTCCATCATGGTTTCAAGCTTACAGGCTCCAGCCATCTTCCTGTCTTGTCCTCCCCAAAAGCCGAAAGGACAGGCATAAGTCACCCAGCCATCCCTGCCCCCTGTAGATTTGAGAGTCAAGCTCTCCCTTTCCCCATGGTGGACCCTGGGAGGTGGAAGGGGATTAACCCTAGGGAACAAGGCCAGTGGAGTGATGGTGCCCATGTGGAGATACGCACCTGTGCCAGGGGATCTCCCATGGGAGGGTTTGGTAGGCAACCCCAATCGACCTCTTCAGTGTCCCGGGTTGTTAAAAGGTAGTGAGCCTAGTTGTGGGGCCCCAAGAAAGGTGTTTAGGCCAGGTATGTGTGCTCACGCCCTCATCCCAGCACTCTGTGAGGCCAAGGCAAGTGGAAGGCCTGATACCTGGGTGTGAGACCAGCACGAGCACCTTGTCAACACTTCGTCTCTACAAGAAGCCAAGAAAATGAACCAAGGGTGGTGGTGCACGCTTGTCATTTCGGTCACTAGGGAGACCACGGGGGAAGGATTGCCAGTGTCCCTCTGGTGAAGGCTATGGTGGCA
>NW_007133421.1:0-868 GCF_000164805.1 Carlito syrichta | reverse complement strand
CCAATCCTTATCATGATCTCTGGGCCAGAGGCGATCCTACCACCGAGGACTACCCTCAACGAAGGTTTTCTGGGTTTCCTTGGATTCGAGTTGGGGGATGGCTATCGTGTCCATCCTGGTCTCAAGCTTCCAGGCTCCAGCCATCTTCCTGTCTTGTCCTCCCCAAAAGCCGAAAGGACAGGCATAAGTCACCCAGCCATCCCTGCCCCCTGTAGATTTGAGAGTCAAGCTCTCCCTTTCCCCATGGTGGACCCTGGGAGGTGGAAGGGGATTAACCCTAGGGAACAAGGCCAGTGGAGTGATGGTGCCCATGTGGAGATACGCACCTGTGCCAGGGGATCTCCCATGGGAGGACTTGGTAGGCAACCCCGATCAACCTCTTCAGTGTCCCGGGTTGTTAGAAGGTAGTGAGCCTAGTTGTGGGGCCCCAAGAAAGGTGTTTAGGCCAGGTATGTGTGCTCACGCCCTCATCCCAGCACTCTGTGAGGCCAAGGCAAGTGGAAGGCCTGATACCTGGGTGTGAGACCAGCACGGGCACCTTGTCAACACTTCGTCTCTACAAGAAGCCAAGAAAATGAACCAAGGGTGGTGGTGCACGCTTGTCATTTCGGTCACTAGGGAGACCACGGGGGAAGGATTGCCAGTGTCCCTCTGGTGAAGGCTATGGTGGCAAGAGCAGGCCCCTACACTCTGGCCTGGGCAACAGAGTGGGACTCCATTTGAGAAAAATAATACCAATCTCCACCATCACCACAACCACAGGCCAAACTCAGAGCCTCACCTCAGCATCCCAACCCTACAGAGACCCAAGGCGATTGGATGGACTGAGCCTGCAGATTTGACATCAGCATGGGAAAAGGGGCAAGAC
>NW_007133420.1:0-746 GCF_000164805.1 Carlito syrichta | reverse complement strand
GGTCAGAATCCCCAGGCATCAATAATTAAGAAAACTTTTATCTCAGTCATTTGCCTTTCTGGGAAGATAAGGGGGCCTATCAGTTACCATAGCTTTTACACGTGAGTTTAAACAACCCAAAATATGAAGGGACCATTCTGAATTTTTAGGTAAACTAAAACATATTGGAGGAGAAGTAGATCAAACTAAAAAAGAAAAATTATAATTAAAACAGATCTGCCTTGTGATTAAAAAAGACTGGGGCCTCCTAAGAAAGAGGAATGATTGGTAAAACGGTAATAATCTTAGCATTCCATGTAACAGGCTGAAACACTGGAGGGTTTGGGATATAAGCCCAATAAGATTTTTCCGAATAAACACAACCCATCTGGCATGCTATAATTGCCAGCATAGCAACAAAAAACAGTAGAGGGAGCAAGAGAAGTGTTTTTGAGAGTGAACCAGATCCTTGGCATTGTGGTTGAATGCCTTGATTTGCCCCCATGTGGGCGGTCTGCAATGTCTCCTTGAAACAGCTCCATGATAATGTCTGGGATGAGGAGTGGGAGATGACGAATAATGAGATGTCTTTGGTCAAGTGGGTGAAGGTGGAAGTGGTTGTTTAATGGTGAGACATTTCAACTTTGGCACCAATACCTTCTCTTCATCATCTACATTCTACTCAGACTGATGGTGTGGTTTATGGCTCGTCTGGCTGTAACTCGATGGAGGTGGGGGTTGAACATATCTAATTAGACAATCCTGTA
>NW_007133419.1:0-819 GCF_000164805.1 Carlito syrichta | reverse complement strand
AATGTCTGGGATGAGGAGTGGGAGATGACGAATAAATGAGATGTCTTTGGTCGAGTGGGTGGAGGTGGAAGTTGTTGTTTAATGGTGAGACATTTCAACTTTGGCACCAATACCTTCTCTTCATCATCTACATTCTACTCAGACTGATGGTGTGGTTTATGGCTCGTCTGGCTGTAACTCGACAGAGGTGGGGGTTGAACATATCTAATTAGACAATCCTGTACCAAAATAGGTTACGGTAAGTCCTGGGGAAAAACACAAGCATAACCTGTCGCACATGTTAAAAGGACATCGGACCTCTCCGTTGACCTGTAAGAAGATCTTTCCATTTTACCATTGGTTTAACAGTATTCTCAGTATTCCAATATCTTATCATAGCTGAATGTCCTTGAGAGTCCAAATTGAGATGATTAATTACAAGCATAGCATGATTTACGATATGATAGGGAGAACTTTATTTAAATTCCCCTTCCTGCAATTTAATTATTTGATTTCTTAACGTTTGATGGTCTCTCTCAAATATAGCTAGACTTTGAGAATTATATGGAATTCCTGTAGAACAATAGATGCCAAGCTGGGTACAAAACGACTGAAAACCTTTTGATGCTTAAGTGGGAGCATTATCAGTTTTTAATGGTTTAGGAATACCCAACTGTGAAAAGCAAGAGAATAAATGTTGGACTACGTCATTATAGGCTTCCCCAGTTCTGGGCGAGGCTAAAATTACATGGGAAAATGTATGCACTGTCACATGTAGAAATGACAATTTTCCAAATCTTTGGAAATGAGTAACATATATTTGCCACAAAACATTAGGGG
>NW_007133418.1:0-829 GCF_000164805.1 Carlito syrichta | reverse complement strand
CCCACCGCATCCCCTGTAGCCAGGACGGTGGGTGCCACCACGCACAACTACAGTGTTTGCATTCTGGGGAGCGATGTGATCTCACTGGCCAAGGTTGTGCTCGAGCTCCTGGTCTCCAGTGGTCCCCTTACTCAGCCACCTGAAACCACAGGCCAATTGTCTGTAGATCCACCATCTTTTGGAAACTCTAAGCCGAAGCCTGGGGCCTTTTTACCAAATTATCTATGTCTATTCACGATGATCCCAACTCCATACATAAATGGTTGATCTTCTTATCTTTCCTTTTTTTTTAGTCTGGGTCTTACTAAAAAAGGGTGGTGGCCCACTCCCGGACAGCACAACCTTGGCCCACTGGGGTCCAGCTAGCCTTCCCACCCAAACCTTCTGAGAAGCCAGAATTATAGGTGTGCACTAACACGCCCAGCTCATTTAGGACGGAGGCTAGAGGCAAGGTCCCACTGAGGCTCCCAGGAATGTCTCAGAATCACGGGCTTGGGCCAGCCACTGGTTTTGGCCTCCCAAAGCACTGGGATGATGAGGTTGCATTCCCGAGTTCGGCCTCATCCTTCATCGAAAAAGAATAAGAAGGCCAGGCACAATGGTCCATGTCTGGGATCCCAGCACTCTCAGAGGCCGAATTGGGAGGATGGCTGTAGCCCAGGCTCTCAAGGCCAGTCCGGGCCATGAAGGAAGCCTCTGTCTGTGCACCCATCCAAACATGAGCCTGGGGCCAAGGTGCCCATCGTCCCAGTCACTACAGAGGCTGAGGAGGAAAGATCTCTGGTGACCACCTTTTGAAGCTAGTGGAGAATGACGTTCCTGTTCCCTG
>NW_007133417.1:0-2563 GCF_000164805.1 Carlito syrichta | reverse complement strand
CCACCACCACCACCCCTGCTACCCAGTGTGAGGGGTCACCTTCAAGGATGGAAGAGGAAAAGGCACTTTCCAGCCTGACATTGCAGGAGGGTTCAAAGTTGGCCACCGGGCTTGGCCACATTCCCCAGAAGGCCTGCCTACACCCTCCACACTCAGGACTCACAGTAAAGACGTGTGTGAGCTCATGAAACAGATGGCCCCGAGCTAGGGTGGTGGTCAGGAACAGAGTGAGCAACAGGATCTGGCAAACCTGTGGCCAGTCCTGGTTCTGGTCGCTCTGTCTGCCACCTTCGGGCAGTGGTGTGGGCCATTTCCTCTTCCGATCACTCCATTGTCCCCTGCCCTTGTGGACCTTTCCCTGGGGAGCCGTGGTCTCCCATACTGACACACGTGGGAGCTGTTGTTTTGTTAATGGAGTCTCTGTTGCCTGGGATGGGGTGTGGCAGCACAATGGTGGCTCCTGTGGATTGAATCTGCAGGACTCAGTTGGTCTTCCAGCCTCAGTCCCCGAGCCACTGGGACTCTGGAGGCCACCACACCTGTCTTTAATTTGGAGACCTCTCTTGAAATGAGATCTGGCCACATCACCTGGACTGTTGTCAAAACCTGGGCTCAGACAGCTGCCCCCCTCAGCATCCCAGGGCATGGGGCTGACTGCCATGAGCCATGGTGACCTGCCTGGACTCCCACGTTCTTTTGCCAGTTGTGATGCAAAGGAACACCCTGGGATGGAGGCTACTGCATCCCCTGTAGCCGGGACGGTGGGTGCCACCACGCACAACTACAGTGTTTGCATTCTGGGGAGCAACGTGATCTCACTGGCCAAGGTTGTGCTCGAGCTCCTGGTCTCCAGTGGTCCCCTTACTCAGCCACCTGAAACCACAGGCCAAGTGTCTGTAGATCCACCATCTTTTGGAAACTCTCAGCCGAAGCCTGGGGCCTTTTTACCAAATTATCTATGTCTATTCACGATGATCCCAGCTCCATACATAAATGGTTGATCTTCTTATCTTTCCTTTTTTTTTAGTCTGGGTCTTACTAAAAAAGGGTGGTGGCCCACTCCCGGACAGCACAACCTTGGCCCACTGGGGTCCAGCTAGCCTTCCCACCCAAACCTTCTGAGAAGCCAGAATTATAGGTGTGCACTAACACGCCCAGCTCATTTAGGACGGAGGCTAGAGGCAAGGTCCCACTGAGGCTCCCAGGAATGTCTCAGAATCACGGGCTTGGGCCAGTCACTGGTTTTGGCCTCCCAAAGCACTGGGATAATGAGGTTGCATTCCCGAGTTCGGCCTCATCCTTCATCGAAAAAGAATAAGAAGGCCAGGCACAATGGTCCATGTCTGGGATCCCAGCACTCTCAGAGCCAAATCGGGAGGATGGCTGTAGCCAGGCTCTCAAGGCCAGTCCGGGCCATGAAGGAAGCCTCTGTCTGTGCACCCATCCAAACATGAGCCTGGGGCCAAGGTGCCCATCGTCCCAGTCACTACAGAGGCTGAGGAGGAAAGATCGCTGGTGACCACCATTTTGAAGCTAGTGGAGAATGACGTTCCTGTCCCCTGGCCCTGGCCTTAACCATAGAGCCCGACCCTGTCTCCAAAAACATCAGAATCATACACAGATTCTCAACTGTGCATGGTATGTTCAAATAGTGACTAGATTTAGAGCCAGAAAACAAAGGGTCTGGGGTGAAGTAATTTCCCCGGGTCAGGGATGTGTTCCTAGCATTTCTTCGCTGAAAGTCCTCTTTGCTGAGTCAGAGGGCCAGCCAGCCTGGGGCATATTTCTTACCTTGGAGAGGAGAACTCAGAAGAACCCAGCCAGGGACTCTTGGGAAGTCCTGCACCAAAGTGGGTACAGGTAGTGGGGGGGTTGGGCTGGAAGGTGCCAAGCTTGGACGACCCTCACATGTGGGGAACTGGGGTGAAGGACTGAGGGCAGAAGGTTTGCAGGAGAATAGATTTGTTCTTTCTTTCCTTTTTTTCTTCCTTCCTTCCTTCCTTCCTTCCTTCCTTCCTTCCTTCCTTCCTTCCTTCCTTCCTTTCTTTCTTTCTTTCTTTCTTTCTTTCTTTCTTTCTTTCTTTTCTTTCCTCACTAGGTTGCCCAGGCTACTCTCAAACAACCCAAATTGGATCATCCTCTCAGCCTGGACCTCTCAAACTGCTGCAATAGCAGGCTTTCCTTTTGGTTGACATCCTGGTCTTCCTGTCTGGTCTTGAACTCTGGGCCAGATGCGAAACTCCCATTGTGGCCTGCCTTCACCCAAGGTTTTCTGTGTTTTGCTTAGGGTTGAGTTGGTTGCTTGCTATTGTGTCCAGCCTTGTCTCCACATCCCGGGATCTGGCCATCTTCCCATTTTGGTCCCCCCGAGTGCCAAGGAGACAGGCGTGAGTTGTCTGGTTGCCCCTGCCACCCCGAAGGTATGAGAGTCACACCCTCACTTTCCCCGAGGTGGCCCCTGGGAGGAGAAAATGGGTCCACCCTGGGGGTACAATCGAGTGGAGCGGTGGGGTCAATGGAGGATAAACGTCCCTCTGTCAGGCACTCCCCATGGGGAAGTCTC
>NW_007133416.1:0-773 GCF_000164805.1 Carlito syrichta | reverse complement strand
CAGGGAGAAGTCCCCTTCCTCTCCCGATTTCCCCATTGTCCCCCATCAATGCGGACATTACCTGCGGTGTCTTGGACGCCCATTCTGACGCATGTGGGAGGCATCTATTTTGTCACTGGAGTCTCCATCAGCATCTGGGACACTGCAGCAAGATCGTGGCTCCCGGGCCCTCTACCTGCGAGGTTGAGGCTGTCCTCCCACCTCGGCCCCTGAGCAGGCGGGACTCTGGGGACCACCACGTCAGACTTGATTTTGGGGAACTCTCACTGAGACAAAGTCTGGACACTTTGCCCAGGCTCATCTCTGACCCCTGGGCTCAGTCAGACTCCTACCTCCACCTCCCAGGGTGCAGGGCTGACAGCTGTGAACAACAGTGACTGGCCTGGACTTGCACGTACTGTTGGCGGGGGTAACACAAACAAATGCCCCGGGATCGAGGTCACTGCATTCCATGTAGCCGGGCCCGTGGGCACCACCACAGGTGACTCCACTGTTTGCATTCCAGTTAGCGATGAGGTCTCACTATATCACCCAGGCTGGCCTGGAAAACCCAAACTCCAGTGGTCCCCCACCTCAACCTCCCAAAACCACAGCCCAACTGTCTGCCAATCCACTATCTTTCAGGAACTCTAGGCCCAATCTGAAGCCTACTTCCCAAATGCTCTCTGTCTGTTCTTGATGATCCCAACTCCATACACAAATAGAGGGTCTTCTTTCTTATCCTTTTTTTCCTTTTTTTCATTGAGTCAGAGTATCCTTCCATCAGCCAAGCT
>NW_007133415.1:0-1029 GCF_000164805.1 Carlito syrichta | reverse complement strand
GCTGGCCTGGAAAACCCAAACTCCAATGGTCCCCCACCTCGGCCTCCCAAAACCACAGCCCAACTGTCTGCCAATCCACTATCTTTCAGGAACTCTAGGCCCAATCTGAAGCCTACTTCCCAAATGCTCTCTGTCTGTTCTTGATGATCCCAACTCCATACACAAATGGAGGGTCTTCTTTCTTATCCTTTTTTCCTTTTTTTCATTGAGTCAGAGTATCCCTCCATCAGCCAAGCTGGAGGGTGGTGGCTCGCTCTCGGACATGGCAGCCTCTGCCTGCTGGGCTCCAGTGAGCGTTTTCATGGCCTTTTGAGGAGCCGGAATGACAAGTGTGTGACACCATGCTAGGATCATTTGGGAAGGTCTCAGTCAGTGGGCTTGGGCTGATCGCTGGCCTTTGCCTACCAAAGTGCTGGGATAATGAAGCTGAGACTATGAGCCTGGCCTTGATCCTTCATCCAAAATGAACCAGAAGGTCTGGCGTGGCAGCCCACATCTGGAATCCCAATTCTCTGGAAGCCTGAGGCGGGAGGATGGCAGGAGCCCAGGAGCCCAAGGCCAGCCAAGACCACACAGTGAGACCCCATATCCGCAGGCATCCGAACAGTGGGTCTGGTGTCAAGGTGCCTGTCGTCTCGGTCACTCTGGAACCTGAGGTGGAAGGATTGACAGAGTTCATGATTTCAAGGCTGGCAGTGAATGATGGTCGTGTCCCCGGGCACCAACCTGGGCTACAGAGCCATACCCTGTCTCCAAAAACATCAGAATCATACAGATTCTCAACTACGCGTGTTTCTTTTTTACAGGGTGACTGACTTTAGAGACAGGAAAAATGGAATTGTGGGGTATAAATGTCCACGGCTGATGGATGTGTCCCTGGCCTTTTTTGGTGGAATGTCCTCATTGTTGATTCAGAGGGTCCCACTGTCAGGGGCACATTTCTGACCTTGGAGAGTAGAACTGGCATGAACCCAGCCAGGGAGTCTAGGGAATTCCCCACACCAATGCCGAGACAGGACTTGTGGGGGG
>NW_007133414.1:0-887 GCF_000164805.1 Carlito syrichta | reverse complement strand
TTTTTACAGGGTGACTGGCTTTAGAGACAGGAAAAATGGAATGTGGGTATAAATGTCCACGGCTGATGGATGTGTCCCTGGCCTTTTTGGTGGAATGTCCTCATTGTTGAGTCAGAAGGTCCAACTGTCAGGGGCACATTTCTGACATTGGAGAGTAGAGCCGGCATGAACCCGGCCAGGGAGTATAGGGAATTCCCACACCAATGCCGAGACAGGACTTGTGGGGGGTTGGGGCTGGAAGGTGCCAAGCTTGGTGGACCCTCCCATTTCAGGGGTGTAGGGGGAAGAACTGAGGGCAGCAGGTTTGCAGGACAATGGATTTCTTTAATTCATTAATTCATTCATTTATTCTTTCTCTCTCTCTCTCTCTCTCTCTTTCTTTTTTCTTTCCTTTTCTTTCTTTTTTTGAGTTGGAGTCTCACTCTGTCATCCAGACTGGAGTGCAGTGGCCACTCCCGGCCACTACAGCCTCGACCTGCTGGGCTCCAGTGATCCTTCTGCCTCATCCTTCCAAGTAGCTGGAACTACAGGTGTGCACTACCACGCCAGGCTAATTATTTATTTATTTATTATAGAGATGAGGTCTCGCCAAGTTGCCAAGGCAGGTCTTGGACCCATGAGCTCAGGCAATCCACTCACCTCACCCTCCCAAATGCACGGTATTACAGGCTGAGCCACCAAGCCCAGCTTCTTTCTTTTTCTTTCTTTCTTTCTTTCTTTCTTTCTTTCTTTCTTTCTTTCTTTCTTTCTTTCTTTCTTTCTTTCTTTCTTTCTTTCTTTCTTTCTTTCCTTTCCTCACTAGGTTGCCCAGGCTGCACTCAAACCACCCAACTCGGACCATCCTTTCAGCCCAGCCTCCCAAAGTGCTGTGATCACAGGCTTTCCAT
>NW_007133413.1:0-968 GCF_000164805.1 Carlito syrichta | reverse complement strand
GAGTCTCACTCTGTCATCCAGACTGGAGTGCAGTGGCCACTCCCGGCCACTACAGCCTCGACCTGCTGGGCTCCAGTGATCCTTCTGCCTCATCCTTCCAAGTAGCTGGAACTACAGGTGTGCACTACCATGCCAGGCTAATTATTTATTTATTTATTATAGAGATGAGGTCTCGCCAAGTTGCCAAGGCAGGTCTTGGACCCATGGGCTCAGGCAATCCACTCACCTCACCCTCCCAAATGCACGGTATTACAGGCTGAGCCACCAAGCCCAGCTTCTTTCTTTCTTTTTCTTTCTTTCTTTCTTTCTTTCTTTCTTTCTTTCTTTCTTTCTTTCTTTCTTTCTTTCTTTCTTTCTTTCTTTCTTTCCTTTCCTCACTAGGTTGCCCAGGCTGCACTCAAACCACCCAACTCGGACCATCCTTTCAGCCCAGCCTCCCAAAGTGCTGTGATCACAGGCTTTCCATAATTCGACATCCTGGTCTTCCTGCCTGTTCTTGGACTCTGGGTCAGAGCCTATCCTACCGCCGAGACCTGCCCTCACCTATGTGTTTTTGGATTTTGCTTGGGGTCAGGGTGGGGACTTGCCAAGTTTTCTAGCCTGGTCTCGAGCTCATAGTCTCTGGCCATCTTCCTGTCTCCACCTGCCTGAGTGCCGAGGAGATGCGTGAGTTGCCCAGCCATTCCCCCACAGAAGGTTTGAGAGTGAAGCCTGGGGAACAAGTAGGATGGAAGGGTGGGTTCTCCAGTGGAGACACGCCCCTGCACCAAGCACTACCCCTGAGGAGGGCTCAGTGGGGGACTCTCTGGGGTCCTGCGTGGTCAGAAGGGAATGGGCCTCATGGTGGGGCCTCAAGAGGGGTGTGGAGACCAGGAGCGGATGTTTATGCCTGTCATTCCGGCACTCTGTGATGTCAAGATGAGAGGATGGGCCTGAGCCCCCAGTTTGAGACCAATCTGGGCACCTTG
>NW_007133412.1:0-784 GCF_000164805.1 Carlito syrichta | reverse complement strand
GGCCTCAGACTCCCAAAACGCTGGGGAAAAGTAGGCTGAGCCCCCATGTCCAGCCTCGATCCTTCATGGAAAACGAGCCAGAAGGCATGGTGTGGCGACCCACGCCTGGAATCTCAGCACTCTGGGAGGCCGAGGTGGCAGTATGACTGCAGCCCAAGAGCTGAAGGCCAGCCCCAGCAACGCAGGAAGACCCCGTTTCTGTACCCATCTGAACAGGTGGTCTGGTGTCAAGGTGCCCATCATCTTGGCCACTTCGACGGCTGAGGTGGGAGGATTACCCGAGCCTGCAATTTTGAGGCTGGCGGTGAACAACGGTCATGTCTCTGAGTCCCAGCTTTGGCCACAGAGTCAGACCATGGCTTCGTAGACAGATTCTCAACTGCCCATGGTTTGTTCATAGGGTGACTGTCTTTAGAGCCAGAAAAAAATGGTATTGAGGGAAGAACGATTTCTGGGTTAGGGATGTGTCCCTGGATTTTATGTCGGCAGGTCCTCTTTGCTGAGTTGGAGGGTGGTCTGCCTAGGGCACATTTATCACCTCAGAGAGGAGAGATGACAGAAATCCGGAGAGGGAGCCTCGGGAACTCTCCCACCAAAGTGGGGACAGCCATTTGTGGTTCGGTGCCGGAAGGTGCCGAGCTTGGGGGATCCTCACATGTGGGGGGTGCAGGGGGGAAGAACTCAGGGCAGAAGCATTGCAGGAGAATGAATTTCTTTCTTTTGTTCCTTCTTTCTTTTCCTCTCTCTCTCACTTTTATTTCCTCACTAGGTAACCCTGGCTACG
>NW_007133411.1:0-741 GCF_000164805.1 Carlito syrichta | reverse complement strand
ATTACCCGAGCCTGCAATTTTGAGGCTGGCGGTGAACAACGGTCATGTCTCTGAGTCCCAGCTTTGGCCACAGAGTCAGATCATGGCTTCGTAGACAGATTCTCAACTGCCCATGGTTTGTTCACAGGGTGACTGTCTTTAGAGCCAGAAAAAATGGTATTGGGGGAAGAACGATTCCTGGGTTAGGGATGTGTCCCTGGATTTTATGTCGGCAGGTCCTCTTTGCCGAGTTGGAGGGTGGTCTGCCTAGGGCACATTTATCACCTCAGAGAGGAGAGATGACAGAAATCCGGAGAGGGAGCCTCGGGAACTCCCCCACCAAAGTGGGGACAGCCATTTGTGGTTTGGTGCCGGAAGGTGCCGAGCTTGGGGGATCCTCACATGTGGGGGCTGCAGGGGGGAAGAACTCAGGGCAGAAGCATTGCAGGAGAATGAATTTCTTTCTTTTGTTCCTTCTTTCTTTTCCTCTCTCTCTCTCACTTTTATTTTCTCACTAGGTAACCCTGGCTACTCTCAAACTGCCCAACTCGGTCCTTCCTATTGGCCTCAACCTCAGAAACTGCTGGGATCACAGGCTTTCCTTTTGGTTGACATCCTGGTTTACCTGACTTTTCTTGAACACTGGGCCTGAGGCAATCCTCGCACCAAAGCCTGTCCTCACCATATTTTTTCTGGGTTTTGCTAGGGGTCAAGGTGGGAGCTTTCTGCGGTGTCCAGCCTGTTCTCTGCTGCCAGGCTCCA
>NW_007133410.1:0-647 GCF_000164805.1 Carlito syrichta | reverse complement strand
ACCCTCAACACTTGTGACCCACGCAAAGATGCGTTGAGCTCACATAACAGACTGCCCCAAGCTAGGGCATCTGTCAGGCACAGAGCAATCATGGCAGTCCAGAAAGGCCGTGGCCAGGACAGTTTCCGGTCGACCGGTCTGCCACCTTCGTGCAGGGATAGGGTCCCTTATTTTTCTAATCACATCACCATCCACCGACCATGCAGATGTTTCCCTGGGGAGCCATGGACGCCCTTTGTGATGCACATTGGAGGCAATATTTTTGTCACTGGAGTCTCCATCAGTTGGGTTGTGGTGCAGTGGCACAATCGTGACTCCTGGGACCTCTACCTGAGGGGCTTAGGTGGTCCTCCAGCCTTGGCCCCCAAGCAACCGGATCTCAGGGTCCACCACACTTGTCTAGATTTTGGGGACCTCACACCAAGACTAGTTCTGACCACATAACCTGGGCTGGTCTCCCACCCCAGGACTCAGTCAGCCTCCCACCTCAGTCTCCCAGGGCACTAGTCTGATGGCTGTGAGCCATGGTGCCTGGCCTGGACTTGTATGTGCTGCTGGTGGGGGTGATGCAAAAGACACACCCCAGGATGCATGCCACTGCATCCCATGTAGCTGGGACTGTGGGCTCCACCTCGATGACTAGAGTG
>NW_007133409.1:0-791 GCF_000164805.1 Carlito syrichta | reverse complement strand
CTCCCAAAGTGCTGGGATGATGAAGCTGAGTCCACGAACCTGGCCATGATCCTTCATCAAAAATGAATCAGAAGGCCTGGTGGGGCATCACCTGCCTGGAATCCCAGCACTCTGGGAGGCAGAGGTGAGAAGATGGTTGGAGCACAAGAGCCCAGAGCAATTCAGAGAAACCCCGTCTCAGCACCCATCCAAACAGGGGCTCTGGGGTCATGGTGCCCATTGTCCCAGCCACTCCAGAGGCTGAGGTGGGAGCATGGTCGGAGTTCGCAAAATCCAGGCTGGCAGTGAACATGGGTCATGTCCCTGATCCTCAGCCTGGGTCACAGAGCCAGACCCTGTCTCCAAAAACATCAGAATCGTACACAGATTCTCAACTGTGTATGGTGTGTTCACAGGGTGACTGGCTTTGGAGCCAGGAAAGATGGGATTGGGTGGGAACAAATGTTCCTGGGTGAGGGATGTTTCCCTGGCCTTTCTGGCAGAAGTTATTTGTTGCCGAGTCAGAGGGTCAGGCTGCCTGTGGCACATTTCTCACCTCAGAGAGTATAGAAAGCAGGAGACTTGCCAGGGTGACTTGGGAACTCCTGCACCAAAGCAGGGGCAGCCATTGTTGGGGGTTGGGGCTGGAAGGTGCTGAGTTTAGGGGACCTTCACATGTGGGGGTGACGGGGGGAACTACCGAAGGCAGAAGATTTGCAGGAGAATGTATATCCCTCTTTCATTCCTCTTTCTTTCTTTCTTTCTTTCTTTCTTTCTTTCTTTCTTTCTTTCTTTCTTTCTTTCTTCTTCCT
>NW_007133408.1:0-712 GCF_000164805.1 Carlito syrichta | reverse complement strand
TGCCTGGAATCCCAGCACTCTGAGAGGCAGAGGCGAGAAGATGGTTGGAGCACAAGAGCCCAGAGCAATTCAGAGAAACCCCGTCTCAGCACCCATCCAAACAGGGGCTCTGGGGTAATGGTGCCCATTGTCCCAGCCACTCCAGAGGCTGAGGTGGGAGCATGGTCGGAGTTCGCAAAATCCACGCTGGCAGTGAACATGGGTCATGTCCCTGATCCTCAGCCTGGGCCACAGAGCCAGACCCTGTCTCCAAAAACATCAGAATCGTATACAGATTCTCAATTGTGTATGGTGTGTTCACAGGGTGACTGGCTTTGGAGCCAGGACAAATGGGATTGGGTGGGAACAAATGTTCCTGGGTGAGGGATTTTTCCCTGGCCTTTCTGGCAGAAGTTATTTTTTGCCGAGTCAGAGGGTCAGGCTGCCTGTGGCACATTTCTCACCTCAGAGAGTATAGAAAGCAGGAGACCTGCCAGGGTGACTTGGGAACTCCTGCACCAAAGCAGGGGCAGCCATTGTTGGGGGTTGGGGCTGGAAGGTGCTGAGTTTAGGGGACCCTCACATGTGGGTGTGATGGGGGGAACTACCGAGGGCAGAAGATTTGCAGGAGAATGCATATCCCTCTTTCATTCCTCTTTCTTTCTTTCTTTCTTTCTTTCTTTCTTTCTTTCTTTCTTTCTTTCTTTCGTTCTTTCCTTCCTTCCTTTCTCCT
>NW_007133407.1:0-769 GCF_000164805.1 Carlito syrichta | reverse complement strand
CT
This sequence comes from Carlito syrichta, assembly GCF_000164805.1. Lineage (NCBI taxonomy): Eukaryota > Metazoa > Chordata > Mammalia > Primates > Tarsiidae > Carlito > Carlito syrichta. The sequence goes on along the minus strand of NW_007133407.1, from coordinate 767 downwards.
CCCGTGGCTTCAATCACATGTCCCAGAAGGCTTGCCTCCACCCTCCACACTCATGCCCCCTGGTTAAACATGTGTGAGCGCACAGAACAGACAGCCCTGATTTAGGGTGGCCCTTGGGCACAGAGCAATCAAGGTGATCTGGCAATGTTGCAGCCTGCCCAGATTCCGGTCGTCTGCTCTGCCACCTTAGAGTGGGGGAAGTGCCCTTTCCTCTCCTGATCACTCCATCGTCCCCTGCCCAAGCTGATCTTTCCCTGGAGAGCTGTGGACACCCGTCATGATGCACGTGGTAGGCATCTGTTTTGTCACTGGAGTCTCCATCGGATGGGCTGGGGCCTGGTGGCATGATCATGGCTCCTGAGGCCTCGACCTGCAGGTCTCAGGAGGTCCTCCCACCTCAGCCACCGAGCAGCCAGGACTCCGGGTGCCACCACTGCTAATTCAATGTTGGGGATCCCTTGCTGAGACAACATCTGGCCAAGGCTCCCTGGTTGGTCTCCAGCTCCAGGGCTCAGGGAACCTCCCACCTCGGACTCCCATTGCACTGGGCAGACGGCCATAAGCCAAGGTGTCCGGCCTGGAATCACATGTCTTGTCGGTTGGAGTGACACAAAGGGACGTCAGGGAACAGAGGCCGCCGCATCCCATGTAGCTGGGGACACGGGAATCACCACATGCGATTCGAGTGTTTATGGTATGGGGAGCGATGGGATCTTGCTATATGGCCAGGCTGGTCTCGAAATCCCAGGCTTTAGCGTTACCCTGCC
>NW_007133406.1:0-785 GCF_000164805.1 Carlito syrichta | reverse complement strand
TGGGCTCCCACGATCTTTTCCCCCAGCCGTTCAAGGAGCCAGAATGACAGGGACATGCTACCATGCCTGGCTCATTTGGTATGCAGGGTAGAGATGAGTGTCACCAAGGTGTCTGAACAGGTCTTGTCCCACAGGCTCAGGCTGGCCACTGGTCTTGGCCTCCCGACTGGAGGATGATGTGGCTGAGCCCCAGAACACAGCCACAATCCTTTGTCTAAAACGAACCAGAAGGCCTTGCACAGCCACCCAAATTTGGAACCCCATTGCTCTAGGAGGCCGAGGAAGGAGATTGGCGAAGCCCAGGAGTACAAGGCCCGCCTGGGTCATGCAGGGAGACCCCATTTCCACATTCATCCAAACAGTGGCTATAGGGTAGAGGCACCCATCATCCAGGCCACTCCAGAGACTGAGGCAGGAGGATCACTGGAACCCACGATTTTGTGGCTGACGGTGATCAACGGTCGTGTCTTCTGTCCCCAGCTTGGGCCACAGAGCCAGACGCCGTCTCCAAAAACAGAATTGTAAACAGATTCTCAACTGCACAGGATGTGAACACAGGATGACTGGATTTAGAACCAGGAAAAATGGGATTGGGGAGAAGAAATGTCCCTAGGTGAGAGATGTGTCCCCGGCCTTCCTTAGCAGAAGGTCCTTTTTCTGAGTTGGAAAGTTGACCTGCCTGGGTTACATTTCACACCTTAGATAAGAGAGCCGTCAGGAAAACGGCCAGGGAGTCTTGGAAGCTCTCAAACCATGCGTGGCCTGCCATTTGTGGGGGTTGATGT
>NW_007133405.1:0-822 GCF_000164805.1 Carlito syrichta | reverse complement strand
AGGTGCTGCACCCATGGGAAACTGGTGGGTGAATTTATCCACCTTCTCCAGGATCCCGAGTCATTGGAATGGAGCAGGCCTCACAGTGGTCCCAATGAGTGGTGTGAAGGGCAGTTGCTGGGGCTCACACTATCTTCCTGGTGCTCTGGTAAGCTGAGATGAGAGGATGGCCTGAGCCCATGGATTCAAGACCAGCCCAGGCACCTTGGCGGAACCTCTTCTCTACAAGAAGCTAAAAAAATGATCTGAGCTTCGTGGCGCAGGCATTTCATTCCAGCCACTTGGGAGGCTGTGGTGGGAGGACTGCTGGAGCCCAACTGGTGGAGGCCACGGTGGCCAAGAGCATGCCCCAGAGCTCTGGCCTGAGCAACAGAGTGGGGCTCTGACTCAGAAAAGTAATGCGAACTTTCACCACCATCACAACCACAGTCCAGTGTTAGGGGCTCAGCCTAGTATCTCAGAACTTTGGAGCCCCAGGTGAGTGATGGAGAGAAACTGTGGGTTCGACACCAGCCTGGAACATGGAGCGAAACCTTGTATCATTCATCAAAAATAAATTCAAAGATTATCCGGGTGTGGTGTGCAGGCCTGTGTTTCCAGTCACTCTGGGGACTAAGGCAGGAGGATTGCCTGAACCCAGCAGGTGGAGTCTGCCATAGACATGAGAGTGACCCAGCACTCTGGTCTTACAGAGTGTGGTTCTGCCTCCAAGTAATAATAATCACCACCACCACCACCACCACTACCCCTGCCACCCAGTGTGAGGAGTCACCCTAAGGGATGGGAGCAGAAAATACACTTTCAGCCTGTCGTTTGTGGGAG
>NW_007133404.1:0-608 GCF_000164805.1 Carlito syrichta | reverse complement strand
GAGGAAAATACACTTTCAGCCTGTCGTTTGTGGGAGGTTTCAAAGGTGGCCACTGGACACATTCATCCTGCACCTTCAGTCACACGCCCCAGAAGACCTGCATCCACCCTCCACATTTGTGCCCCACAGGAAAGACAAGTGTGAGCTCAAGGAACAGACGGACCCGACCTAGGGTGTCTATCAGGCATTGAGCAATCCAGGGAGTTTGGCAATGCTGCTGCCAGCCCAGGGTCTGGTCGCCATGTCTTCCACCATCATGCGTGGGGAGGTTCACTAACCTGTGTCAATCACTCCATCATCCCCTTCCCATGAGGATCTTTCCCTGGGGTACTGTGGAAGCCCATCGTGATGCATGAAGGAGGCATCATTTGTGTTGCCGGAGTCTCCATCTGCAGGGCTGGGGCATGGCAGCACGATCATGGCTCCTGGGGCTTTGATCTGTGGGGCTTAAGTGGTAATCCAGCCTTGGACCCTGAGCAGTCAGGACTCCGTGGGTCATCACCTCTGACCCGATTTGGGGGGCCTCTAGCCGAGAGGAGCTCTGGTCATGTCTTCCTAGCTGTTCTCAGATCACTGGGCTCTGGCAAGCTCCTGCCTCAACCTCCCAG
>NW_007133403.1:0-718 GCF_000164805.1 Carlito syrichta | reverse complement strand
CCAAACAGGGGTTCTAGGGTCGAGGTGCCCACTGTCCCAGCCACTACAGAGGCTGAGGTGGGAGAATCACTGGAGCCTGCAAATTTGAGGCAGGTAGTAGACAATGGTCATTTCCGCGGGCACCAGCCTGGGCCACAGAGTCAGACCCTGTCTTCAAAAACATGAAAAGCATACACAGATTCTCAACTACACATGGTGTGTTCACAGGGTGACTGATTTTTAGAGCCAGGAAAAATGGGATTGTAGGGTAAGAAATTGTCCCTGGTCTTTCTTGTCAGAATGTCTTTGTTGCCGAATGGGAGGGTCAGCCTGCCTGGGGCACATTTCACACCTCAGAGAGGAGAGCCGGCAGGAACCCAGCCACAGAAGCTTGGAAACTCACACACCATACTGGGGGCAGTCATTTGGAGGGGGTTGGGATTGAAAGGTGCTGAGCTTTGGCACCTTCCCATGTGGAGGACGGGGACTGAGGGCAGAAGGTTTGCAGGAGAATGAATTTCTTTTTCTTTCTTTCTTTCTTTCTTTCTTTCTTTCTTTCTTTCTTTCTTTCTTTCTTTCTTTTCTTTCCTCACTAGGTTGCCCAAACTACTCTCAAACTGCCCAATTCGAGCCATCCACTTAGTCTAGGTCTCCCAAACTGCTGAGTTCAAAGGCTTTCCATTTGATCGACATCCTAGTCTCCTGCCTGGTTTTTAACTCTGGGCCAGAGGTGATCCTC
>NW_007133402.1:0-1255 GCF_000164805.1 Carlito syrichta | reverse complement strand
CACCATACTCGGGGGCAGTCATTTGGAGGGGGTTGGGATTGAAAGGTGCTGAGCTTTGGCACCTTCCCATGTGGAGGACGGGTACTGAGGGCAGAAGGTTTGCAGGAGAATGAATTTCTTTTTCTTTCTTTCTTTCTTTCTTTCTTTCTTTCTTCTTTCTTTCTTTCTTTCTTTCTTTTCTTTCCTCACTAGGTTGCCCAAACTACTCTCAAACTGCCCAATTCGAGCCATCCACTTGGTCTAGGTCTCCCAAACTGCTGAGTTCAAAGGCTTTCCATTTGATCGACATCCTAGTCTCCTGCCTGGTTTTTAACTCTGGGTCAGAGGTGATCCTCCCACCAAGGTATGCCATCAACCAAGGTTTACTGGATTTTAATTAGGGTCAAAATTGGGGCTTTCTAGGGTGTCCAGCCTGGTCTGGAGCTCCTGGGCTCTGGACATCTTCATGTCTCGACCTTCCCAATTGGCAAGGAGACAAGTGTGAGTCACCCAGCCGTCCCTGCTCCCCTAAAGGTTTGAGAGTCACGCCCTCCCTTTCCCTGAGGTGCCCCCTGGGAGGAGATAGTGGGTCTACAATGGGGAACAAATCAGGAGGAGAAGTGGGCAACCTGATGGAGACACACCCATGCACCAGGCACTCCCCATGGGGAGGGCATGAATGGCGACTCAAGTCACCCTCTCTGGGGTCCCAGGTCGTCAGAAGGGAGCAGACCTCGCTGTGGGGTCCTGAGAGGGGTGTGGAGGCCCACTGCAGGTGTTCACACCTGTCCATTCAGTGCTCCTGGAGGCCGAGGTGAGAGGATGTCTTGAGCCCATGGGTTGGAGGTCAGCCCGGGCACCTTGTTCAGACGTGACTCTAAAAGTATCCCAAAAAAGAGCCAGGCTTGGTGGCACATGCTTTTCGTTTTAGCCACTTGGGAGACTGTGGCGGAAGGATCGCCAGAGCCCAGCTGGTGGAGGCCACAGTGGGTGAGAGCAGTTCCTTGTGCTCCAGGCTGGGCCAAAGGGAGACTCTGACTCAGATTAATAATATCAACCATGACCACCATCACAAACACCAGCCTGTCTCAGGGCCTCAGCCTAGCATCCCGGCCCTTTGATGTTCCAGGTGAGTGGACAGCCTGAGCCTGTGGGATTGACACCAGCCCAGGACACAGGGCAAGACCTTGACTCGTCCATCATAAGTAAATCCAAACATTAGCCAGGCATGGTGGCACAAGCCTGTGGTTCCAGCCACGTAGGGGACTGAAGAGGG
>NW_007133401.1:0-1234 GCF_000164805.1 Carlito syrichta | reverse complement strand
GGTTCCCAGGTCGTCAGAAGAGAGCAGACCTCGCTGTGGGGTCCTGAGAGGGGTGTGGAGGCCCACTGCAGGCGCTCACACCTGTCCATTCAGTGCTCCTGGAGGCCGAGGTGAGAGGATGTCTTGAGCCCATGGGTTGGAGACCAGCCTGGGCACCTTGTTCAGACGCGACTCTAAAAGTATCCCAAAAAAGAGCCAGGCTTGGTGGCACATGCTTTTCGTTTTGGCCACTTGGGAGGCTGTGGCGGAAGGATCGCCAGAGCCCAGCTGGTGGAGGCCACAGTGGGTGAGAGCAGTTCCTTGTGCTCCAGGCTGGGCCAAAGGGAGACTCTGACTCAGATTAATAATATCAACCATGACCACCATCACAAACACAGGCCTGTCTCAGGGCCTCAGCCTAGCATCCCAGCCCTTTGATGTTCCAGGTGAGTGGACAGCCTGAGCCTGTGGGATTGACACCAGCCCAGGACACAGGGCGAGACCTCGACTCGTCCATCATAAGTAAATCCAAACATTAGCCAGGCATGGTGGCACAAGCCTGTGGTTGCAGCCACGTAGGGGACTGAAGAGGGAGTATCACCTGAGCACCACAGGTGAAGTTTGCAGTGTCTGTGAGCATGTTCATGTGCTCTGGCATGGGCAGCAGAGTGGGATTCTGACTACAAATAATAATAAGCACCATGACCACCACCACCACCACCACCCCTGCCACCCAGCCGAGGTATTACCCTCAGGGATGCAAGAGGAAAAGTCACTTCCCCACCTGTCTTTTGCAGGATGTTTCAAATCTGGCCACTGGGCATGACTGTCCCGTGCCTTTGGCCACATATCTCAGAAGGCCTGTCTCCACCCTCCACACTCATGGCCCTCGGCAAAGACACAGTTAAGCTCTTAGAACAGTCTGCCCCAAGTTAGGCCAGCTGTCAGGCACAGAGCAATCAAGGCGGTCAGGCAATGTCATGTCCAGCCCAAGTTACAGTCGTCTGGTCTGCCACATTAGGGCGGGCAGAGGGCCCCTTCCTCTCCTGATCATTCTATCATCCCCTATCCGAGCTGACTTTTCCCTGGGGAGCGGCTGATACCTGTCGTGATGCACATGGGAGTCTTCATTTTTGTCATCATACTCTCCATCTGCCAGGATGGGCACAGCGGAACAATCGTGGCTCCCGAGGCCTCGACCTGCAAGGCTCAGTGTCATCCTGAGCCCTGGTTGATAATATAAGGTCAGAGTCCC
>NW_007133400.1:0-914 GCF_000164805.1 Carlito syrichta | reverse complement strand
AAATGAAAACAACATTCTCAAAACTCCTAAAGAGTAACCAACTTAAAAAACTAAAACTAAAACTAATAAACCTATTATGATGCCAAACATGATGTTTATTATTTGCATCTGTAGTCCCCTGACAGGGATAATGAGCGTCTTGGTGCACATTCAACCCAAGGCTCCCAGGGGTAGGAGAATGCCACCCACAGTTTTTAATCATTTTTGTGGGTTCCAGCACCAGAAGGGTGGAGATGAGAAACTCAAGTGGAGGATAATATCTCGGTAGAAAAATTTCCATATCACTAACTGCTTGTTTCTACTAGGAGATTCTTTAATGGACTACTATGTTTATTGCATCTGCTTGCTCTCCAGATACCAACAGTGAACATAACAAGATGTACTCATCTTAAAGAAGAAGCAGGGCCGATAGTTGCCCAGAGTTGCCCTGCAACCTGGGGTCTTCGGCCTTCCCAATCCTGTCAACATGAAAGCCTCTGAGTCTGGCTCCCAACACCAGTTTCTCAAAAGGGAACAGGCCTGGCAGTGTGGCCCTGAGAGCATTTTGGAGACCAGGTGTGGCAACTCATTCATGTCATCCTGGTGCTCTGGGATGGTGAGGTGAGAGGATGGCCTGAGACCCTGGGTTTGAAACCAACCCGGGCATATTGTTAATATCTTTTCTCTACAAGAAGCCAAAAAAATGAGTCGGGCATGGTGGCTCTAACCTGTTGCTCAGGTCACTTGGGAGGCACTGATGGGAGGGTCACTGGAGCCCAGCCAGTTTAGGCCACAGTGGCCAAGAGCGGGCCCCTGAGCTTGGGGCTGTGTGATAGAGATGTACTCCGACTCAAAATCATAATACCAACCTCCATGACCACCACAATCAGAGGCTGGCCTCAGACGCTCAACCTGACATCCTGACCCTTCAGAGG
>NW_007133399.1:0-690 GCF_000164805.1 Carlito syrichta | reverse complement strand
CGGGCTCAGGCAGTCTCCCACCTCGGCCTCCTAGAGTGCAGGACTGAATGCCATGAGCCGCGGTGCCCAGCCTGGACTCGCATGTTCTGTCAGTGGGGGCAATGAAAAGAAACACCACAGGATGGAAACCACCACATTCTGTGTAGCTGAGACTGTGGGAGCCACCACGCATGACTCCAGAATTTGCATTCTGAAGAGTGATGAGGTCTCTCTACGTGGCCCAGGTTGGTTTCGAAATCCCAGGCTCCAGCAGTCCCCTGACTCGGCCTCCCGAATCTACAGCTCGATTGTCTGCCAATTCACAGTTTTTCAGGAACTATAGGCCCAAGACTGGGGCCTCCTTCCCAAATGATCTCTGTCTGTTCATGATGATCCCAATTCCATCCACAAATGGATGCTCTTTTTGATCCCTTTTTTCCTTTTTTTCTTTGAGTTGGAGTCTCTATCCATCGCCCGGGGTGGAGGACAGTAGCACTCTCCAAGCCACCACATCTTTGGCCCTCTAGGCTCTGGCAAGCCTTTCCCAGACCTTCCAAGGAGACAGAACAATAGGCTCGCACCCCCAAGACTGGCACAATTGTGATGGAGGGTAGAGACAAGGTATCACCGAGGTGCCCGGGTGGGTGGCAGTGTGCAGGCTGGGGCCGTCCGCTGCCTTGGCCTCCCAAAGCACTGGGATAACGAGACTGA
>NW_007133398.1:0-650 GCF_000164805.1 Carlito syrichta | reverse complement strand
CTTTCTTTCTTTCTTTCTTTCTTTCTTTCTTTCTTTGTGTCATAGTCTCACTCAGTTGTCCAGAGTGCAGCTCAGTGGCTGCTCCCAACCACCACAGGCTCGACCTACTGGGTACCAGTGATCCTTCCGCCTTAGCCTTCCAATTAGCAAGAACTACAGGTATGCACTACCACACCTGGCTACTTTTCTGATTTACTGTAGTGATGAGGTCTCACCAAGTTGCCCAGGCAGGTCTCGAACACTCGATCTCAGACAATTCATTCACCTCGGCCTCCCACAGTGTGGAATTACACCCTGAGCCAAGTCCGGCCTCTTTCCTTCTTTCTTCCCTTCTTCCCTTATTTCTTTTTTCTTCCTTCCTTCCTTCTTTCCTTCCTTCCTTCCTTCCTTCCTTCCTTCCTTCCTTCCTTCCTTCTTTCTTTCTTTCTTTCTTTCTTTCTTTCTTTCTTTCTTTCTTTCTTTCTTTCTTTCTTTCTTTCATCTTTTCTTTCCTTACTAGGTTGCCCAGGCTGCTCTCAAACAATCCAAATCGAGCCATTTTCTCCATCTGGGCCTCGCAAATTGCTGCTATCACCGGCTTTCAATTTGGTTGACATCCTTTGTCTTCATGCCTGGTCTTTACTCTGGGCCAGAGGTGATCCTCCCTCCCA
>NW_007133397.1:0-776 GCF_000164805.1 Carlito syrichta | reverse complement strand
CCTTCCTTCCTTCCTTCCTTCCTTCCTTCCTTCCTTCCTTCCTTCCTTCTTTCTTTCTTTCTTTCTTTCTTTCTTTCTTTCTTTCTTTCTTTCTTTCTTTCTTTCATCTTTTCTTTCCTTACTAGGTTGCCCAGGCTGCTCTCAAACAATCCAAATTGAGCCATTTTCTCCATCTGGGCCTCGCAAATTGCTGCGATCACCGGCTTTCAATTTGGTTGACATCCTTGTCTTCATGCCTGGTCTTTAACTCTGGGCCAGAGGTGATCCTCCCTCCCAGGCCTGCCCTCACCCAAGGTTTTCTGGGTTTTTCTTGGGGTCAAGGTGGGGGCTTGCCATGGTGTCCAGCCTGGTCTTGATCTCCCGGATTCCAGTCATCTTTGCATCCCGGCCTACCCAAGTGCCAATGAGACAGTCATGAGTGGCCCAGCCGTCCCCACTACCCAAAGTTTTGAGAGTCTCTGGATCCCTTTCCCTGACGTGGCCCCTGGGAGAATCAAGCAGATCCACACTGGGCATGAGGCGGGTGGAGGTGTGGGCAACCTGGTGGAGACACACCCCTGGACCAGGTACTCTCCCTAGGCAGGGTTGGGCGGGTTACCCCTGCCACCCACTCTGGGGATATGGGTCATCAGAAGGGGTTGGTTCTCACGGTGGGACTCCAAAAGGGGTGTGAAGGCTGGGCACAGGGGCTCACACTTGCCATCCCAGCCTCTGAGAGGCCGAGGCAAGAGGGTGACCTGAGCCCCATGTTTGAGACCAGCCCAGGCACCATGGTG
>NW_007133396.1:0-767 GCF_000164805.1 Carlito syrichta | reverse complement strand
AAACAGTCCAAATTGAGCCATTTCTCCATCTGAGCCTCGCAAATGCTGCGATCACCGTCTTCAATTGGTTGACATCCTTGTCTTCATGCCTGGTCTTTAACTCTGGGCCAGAGGTGATCCTCCCTCCCAGGCCTGCCCTCACCCAAGGTTTTCTGGGTTTTTCTTGGGGTCAAGGTGGGGGCTTGCCATGGTGTCCAGCCTGGTCTTGATCTCCCGGACTCCAGCCATCTTTGCATCCCGGCCTACCCAAGTGCCAATGAGACAGTCATGAGTGGCCCAGCCGTCCCCACTACCCAAAGTTTTGAGAGTCTCTGGATCTCTTTCCCTGATGTGGCCCCTGGGAGAATCAAGCAGATCCACACTGGGCATGAGGCGGGTGGAGGTGTGGGCAACCCGATGGAGACACACCCCTGGACCAGGTACTCTCCCTACGCAAGGTTGGGCGGGTTACCCCTGCCACCCACTCTGGGGATATGGGTCATCAGAAGGGGTTGGTTCTCACGGTGGGACTCCAAAAGGGGTGTGAAGGCTGGGCACAGGGGCTCACACTTGCCATCCCAGCCTCTGAGAGGCCGAGGCAAGAGGGTGACCTGAGCCCCATGTTTGAGACCACCCCGGGCACCATGGTGAGACCTCGTCTCTACAAGAAGCCAAAAAAAGAGCCGAGCATGGTGGTGCATGTCTGTCATTCCAGCCACTGGGGAGACAATGGCAGGAACATCACCGGAGACCAGCCTGTGGAGGTCACTGTGGCTGAGTGGCCTGGG
>NW_007133395.1:0-1032 GCF_000164805.1 Carlito syrichta | reverse complement strand
CATCCCCACCTTTTGGAGCCCCATGGAAGCAGATGGACTAAGCCTGCAGGTTCAACAACAATCCGGGACATGGGACAAGACATCGACTCGGCCATCAAAAATAAATCCAAACATTAACTAGGCCTGGTGGCACAGGACTGTGGTTCCAGCCACTCAGGGGTCCAAGGCAGGAGGATTACCTGAGATTGGCAAGTAGATTCAGCAATGTCCGCGAGTGTAACCCTGAACTCCAGTCTGGGCAACAGAGCAGAATTCGGACTCCAATTAATAATAATCACCACCACCTCCACCACCAGCACCCCTGCCATCCAGCGCAAGGAATCACCCTCAGCGATGGGAGAGGAAAAGGCACTTTCCAACTCCTCGTTCATGGGAGGTTTCAAAGGTGGCCACTAGGCATGTCCATCCCATGCCTTCGGCCATGTGCCCCAGAAAGCCTGTCTGCACCCTCCACACTTGTACCCCACAGCAAAGATGTGTAAGAGCTCGTGGAACAGGTAGCCCCAAGATAGGGAAGCTGTCAGGAACAGAGCAATTAAGGCAGTCTGGCAATGCCGTGGCCAGCCCAGGTTCCAGTTGTTCTGTCTGCCACCTTCAGGCAGGGGAATGGCCCCTTGTTGCCACGATTACTCCATCATCCTCCACCCACACAGACCTTTCCCTGGGGAGCCGTGGACACCCATTTTGATGCACATGGGTGGTGTCTTATTTGTCACTGGAATCTCTGTCAGCCAGGTTGGGGCACTGTGGCATGACTGTAGCTCCCAGAACTTTGACCTGCGGGACACAGGTGGTCCTCCCGCATTGACCCCTGAGTAGTTGGGACTCCAGGGGCCAGCAGCCTGACTCAATTTTGGGGACACTCATGGAGACGAGGAATGGCCACCTTCCCAGGCTGGTCTCTGACACTTGGCCTCAGGAGGCTCCCACCTTGGCCTCCCAGGGCATGGGACTGATGGATGTGAGCCACGGTGTCTGTCCTGGACTCAAACGTTCTGTTGGTGGGGGCATCACAAAGGAACACCCCAGGAC
>NW_007133394.1:0-720 GCF_000164805.1 Carlito syrichta | reverse complement strand
GTGGAACCCCCGAGGCTGGACCCGATTCTTTATCAATAAAGAACCAGAAGGCCTGTCGCGACCACCCACACCTGGAATCCCAGTGTTCTGGGTGGCCGAGGCGGAAGGATGGCTGGAGCCCAGGAGCCCAAGTCCAGACAGGACCATGCAGGGAGACCCAATTTTGGCACCCATCCAAACAGGGGGTCTGGGGCCTAGGTGCTCATCATCATGGACACTCCATTGGCTGAGGTGGGAGTATCGCTCGAGCCTGTGATTTCGAGGCTGGTGGTTAATGATGGTCCTGTCCATGGGCCCCAACCTGGGCCACAGAGCCAGACCCTGTCTCCAAAAACATCAGAATCGCACAGATTCTCAAGTATGCCTGGTGTGTTCACAGGGTGACTGGTTTTAAAGCCAGGAAAAATGGAATTTGGAGGGCAGAAATTTCCCCAGGTGAGGGCTGTGTCCCTGGCCTTTCTTGGTGGAAGGTCCTCATTGCCAATTCTGAGGGTCTGCCTGCCTGGGGCACATTTCTCTCCTCGGAGAGGAGAGCCATCAGGAATCTGATCAGGGAGCCTCAGGAACTCCAACACCAAAGCGGAGGCAGTGATGGGGGGGTTGGGGCTGGAAGGTGCCGAGTTTTGGGGACCCTCACATGTCAGGGAGGGCAGTGGGGAAAGTACTGAGGGAAGAAGGTTTTCACTAAAATAGATTTTTATTTCTCTTTCTTTCTTTCTT
>NW_007133393.1:0-905 GCF_000164805.1 Carlito syrichta | reverse complement strand
CATGCAGGGAGACCCAATTTTGGCACCCATCCAAACAGGGGGTCTGGGGCTAGGTGCTCATCATCATGGACACTCCATTGGCTGAGGTGGGAGGATCGCTCGAGCCTGTGATTTCGAGGCTGGTGGTTAATGATGGTCCTGTCCATGGGCCCCAACCTGGGCCACAGAGCCAGACCCTGTCTCCAAAAATATCAGAATTGCACAGATTCTCAAGTATGCCTGGTGTGTTCACAGGGTGACTGGTTTTAAAGCCAGGAAAAATGGAATTTGGAGGGCAGAAATTTCCCCAGGTGAGGGCTGTGTCCCTGGCCTTTCTTGGTGGAAGGTCCTCATTGCCAATTCTGAGGGTCTGCCTGCCTGGGGCACATTTCTCTCCTCGGAGAGGAGAGCCATCAGGTATCTGATCAGGGAGCCTCAGGAACTCCAACACCAAAGTGGAGGCAGTGATGGGGGGGTTGGGGCTGGAAGGTGCCGAGTTTTGGGGACCCTCACATGTCAGGAGGGCAGTGGGGAAAGTACTGAGGGAAGAAGGTTTTCACTAAAATAGATTTTTATTTCTCTTTCTTTCTTTCTTTCTTTCTTTCTTTCTTTCTTTCTTTCTTTCTTTTCTTTCCTCATGAGGTTGGCCAAACTGCTCTCAAACCACCCAACTTGGACCATCCTCTTGGCAGGGGCCTCCCAAAATGCTGTGATCACAGGCTTTCCATTTGGTTGACATCCTGTTCTTCCTGCCTTGTCTTGAACTCTGGAATGGAAGAGAGCCTCCCACCAAGGCCGGCCTTCACCCAAGGGTTTCTGGGTTTTGTTTGGGCTCATATTATGGACTTGCCATGCTCTCCCGCCTGGTCTTGAGTTCCCGTGCTCTGGCCATTTTCTCATCTCGGCCACCACAAGTGCCCAAGGTT
>NW_007133392.1:0-765 GCF_000164805.1 Carlito syrichta | reverse complement strand
CCTGAGATGATGAGACTGAGCCCCAGAGCCTGGCCACGATCCTTCATTGAAAAAGAACCAGAAGGCATGGTGCAGCGGCCCAAGCCTGGATCCTAGCACTCTGGGAGGCCAAGCTGGGAGGTTGACTGGAGAGCAGGAGGCCAAGGCCAGCCGGGGCCACACAAGGAGACCCTGTCTATGCACCCATCTGAACATGGGGTCTGGGGTCAAGGTGCCCATCATCCCGGCTATTCCAGAGGCTGAGATGGGAGGATCGTCAGAGCCTGTGATTTCAAAACTTCCAGTGAATGATGGTCGTGTCCCCAGGCCCCAGCCTGGGCCACAGAGCCAGACCCTCTCTCCAAAAACATCAGAATCATGCACAGATTATCAACTGCACGTGGTGTGTTTACAGAGCTACTGGCTTTAGAGGCAGAGAAAATGGGACTGGGGGGATGAAATTTCCCCAGGTGGGGGATGTGTAACCAGTCTTTCTTGCCAGAAGGACCTCATTGCCGAATCGAAGTTTTGGCATGCCTGGGGCACATTCTCACCTCAGAGAGGAGAGCCACCATGAACATGGCTAGGGAGCCTCGGGAACTCCCACCACAAAGCGGGATCAGCCATTGGTGGGTGTATGGGCTGGAAGGTGCCTAGTTGTGGGACTCTCACATGTAAGGAGGCGGGAGGAAGGACAGAGGGCAGAATGTTTTCAGGAGAATGAATTTCTTTCCTTTCTTTCTTTCTTGCTTTCTTTCTTTCTTTCTATCATTCTTACTTTCTTTC
>NW_007133391.1:0-684 GCF_000164805.1 Carlito syrichta | reverse complement strand
AATAAATCCAAATATTAGATGGGTGTGGTCGTGCAGATCTGTGATTCCAGCCACTCGTAAGGCCAAGGCAGGGGTATCGCCAGAGCCTGGCAGGTGGAGTACATGGTGACCATGGGCTTGCCACTGCATTCAGCCTGGGCAACAGAAAGAGATTTCGACTCCTAATAATAATAATCAGCACCACCGCCACCACAATGATCCCTGCCACCCAGCACAAGGAGTCATCCTCATGGATGGGGAGGAAAAGGCACTTCCCCGACTGTCAATAGTGGGATGTTTCAAACCTGGCTACCTGGCACGACAGTCCCACACCTTTGGTCATGCATCCTAGAAGGCATGCCCCCACCCTCCACACTCGTGTCCCATGGCAAAGTCATTTATGAACTAATGGAACAGACAGCCCCGAATTAGGGCAGCACTCGGTTACAGAGTGATCAAAGTGGTCCAGCAAGGCCGCATCCAGCCCTGCTTCTGGTTGCCCAGTCTACCACCTTCGGGTGGGAGGAGGCCTCCTTCCTCTCCCAATCACTCCATCGTCGTCCACCCATGTGGACCTTTCCCTGGAGAGCTGTGAACATGCGTTGTGATGCATATGGGAGGCAATTTTTTTGTTGCCAGAATCTCTGTCAGCCAGACTGGGGCACGGGTGGCACTAGCATGGCTCCCAGGGCCTTGAACTGCTGG
>NW_007133390.1:0-4523 GCF_000164805.1 Carlito syrichta | reverse complement strand
CCCCAGGGAAAGGTCAGTGTGGCAGGGGACGATAGCATGATCAGGAGAGGAAGGGGCCCTCCTCCCCAAACATCACAGACAAGGCGACCACAACGTGGGCTGGGTAGTCAGTGTTGCTGGACTACCTTGATCGTTCTGTGTTCTACAGCCACCCTAACTTGGAGTTGTCTGTTCTGTGAGCTCACACGCCTCTTCCCCATGGGACATGAGTGTGAAAGGTGGAGGCAAGTCTTCTGGGAATCATTGCTGAAGATGCAGGATGGACGTGCCCAGTGACCACCTCTGAAACCCCCCACGAAAGAAAGACAGAAAAGTGCCTTTCCCTCTCCCATCCATGGGGTTGACTCCTAGCTCTGTGAGGGAGTCTTGGTGGGAGTGGCAGTGAGGGTGATTATTATTATTTGGAGTCAGAGGGCTGAGCTACCACGCCCAGCTAGTCTTTGGATATATTTTTGATGGTTGAGATGAGGTCTAACCAGTGTCTCGAGCTGGTCATGAACCCACAGGCTCAGGCCGCCCACTCACCTCAGACTCCAAAGGGCCAGGATGGCAGGCTGAGCCCCTGATCCCAGCCTATGGTTGTGGTGGTGGTGGTTGGTATTATTATTCTGAGTTGGAGACCCACTCTGTCACACAGGCTGGAGTGCAGAGGCCTGCCCTTGGCCACTGCGGCTTCCACCGTCTGGGCTCAGGCTACCCCAAGTGGTCAGAAAGACAGGTGTGTGCCACCAGACTCAGCTCATTTTGTTGGTTTCTTATAGAGATGAAGTCTTCCCAGGGTGCCCGGGCTGGTCTTGTACCTGCGAGCTCAGGACATCCTCTTGCCTTGGCCTCCCAAAATGCCAGGGAGGCAGGCATGAGCCCCCATAGATGGCCTTCACACCCCTCCTGGGATCCCACAGTGAGGCCCGCTCCCTTCAAATGACTCAGGACCACTGTGCAGGGAGCAGGAGTCATCTGCTGAGTCTGCACCATGGGAGCACCTGGCACAGGGTCATTTCTCCACTGGGGCACCCAGACTGCTGCCCATCTAGTGCTCCAGAATGGACCCGCTCACTTCTCCCAGGGGCCAAATCACAAAAAGGGAGGGCATGACTCTCAAACTTCGGGGAGGGGAATGGCCAGGTGATTCTCGCCTGTGTCCTCGGCACTTGGTGAGGCCGAGAAAGGAAGGTGGCTGGAGCTTAGGAGCTTGAGACCAGGCTGGAAACAATAGCAAGCCCCCACCTGGACCCCAAGCAAAACGCAGAAAACCATGGGTGAGGGAAGGCTTCAGCAAGAGGATGGAGTCCAGCCCAGATTGCAAGACCAGACAGGAAGATCAGGATGTCGACCAAATTGAAAGAGTGTGATCACAGCAGTTTGGAAGGTCAGGGCCGAGAGGATGGCCTGAGATGGGAGGTTTGAGAGCAGCTTGGGCAATCTAGTGAGGAAAGGAAAGAAAACATGAAAGAAAGAAAGAGAGAGAGAGAGAGAGAGAGAGAGAGAGGGAAAGAAAGAAAGAAAGAAAGAAAGAAAGAAAGAAAGAAAGAAAGAAAGAAAGAAAGAAAGAAAGAAAGAGAAAGAAAGAAAAAAGAAAAGAAAGAAAGAATGAATGAAATCCATTCTCCTGGAAATCTTCTGCCTTCAGTCCTTCCCCCCACCAACCCCACGTGTTAGGGTCCCCCAGGCTTGGCAACTTCAAGCCCCAGCCCCCCTAATGACTGCTCCCACTTTGGTGCGGGAGTTCCAAGGCTCCCTGGCCTGATTCTTGCCGCCTCTCCACTCCGAAGTGAGAAACGTGCCCCAGGCAGGCCAATCATCTGACTCAGCAACGAGGACGTTTTACCAAGACAGGCCAAGGACAGATCCCTCACCCGGGGAAATTTCTTCCCCTATTCCCATTTTTTCCTGGATCTAAAGTCAGCTGCCTTGGGAACACATCATGCGCAGTTGAGAATCTGTACGATTCTGATGTTTTTGGGGACAGGGTCTGGCTTTGTGAACCTGGCTGGGTCCCGGGACATGACCGTCGTTCACCCCCAGCCTCAAAATCACGGGTTCTGGTGATTCTCCCACCTCAGGCCCGGAGTGGTTGGCATGATGGGTATCTCGACCCCAGACCCCCTGTTTGGATGGTTGCAGAGACGGGGTCTCCCTGCATGGCCCAGGCTGGCCTTGGGCTCCTGGGCTCCAGCCATCCTCCCACCTCGGCCTCCCAGAGCACTGGGATTCCAGGTGTGGGCCACCACACAAGGTCTTCTGGTTCATTATTGACAAAGGATTGAGACCAGGCTCAAGGGCTCAGCCTCGTTATCCCAGCACTTTGGGAGACCAAGGCCAGCAGCCAGCCTGAGCCCACAGGCCATGACTCACCCAGGCACCTCAGCAAGACCTCATCTCTACCCTTCATGCTAAAGGAGCTGGGCGTGGTGGTGCACAGCTTTCATTCTGGCTCCTCGGAAGGCTGAGGAAAGACTCACAAGAGCCTGGTGGGCTGAGGTTGCAGTGGCCAGGAGTGAACCACCACCCTCCAGCCTGGATAATGGAGTGAGAATCTGACTAAAAGAAAAATAAGCAAACAAGGGAAAAAAAGAAGAGCATCCATTTGTCTATAGCGTTGGGATCATCCTGAATAGACAGAGATCAACTGGGAAGGAGGCCCTAGCCTTGGGCCTACAGTTTCCATAAGATGGTTAATCAGCAGACATTAGGTCTGTGGCTTTGGGAGGCTGATGTGGGGGAACACTGGAGCCCAAGAGTTAGAGACCAGCCTGGGCCATGTAGCGAGAATTCGTCATTCCCCAGAATGCAAACAATGGAGTCACGCATGGTGGCACCTGTGGTCCCGCCTACAGGGTATGTGGTGGCCTCCATTCTGTGGCATTACTGTGCATCACCCCCACCAACAGAATGTGTGAGTCCAACCCGGGCACCATGGCTCACAGCCATCAGACCCACTCCTTGGGTTGCCAAGGAGGAAGGCTACCTGAGCACAGGGATCAGAGATCAGCCTGGGTGATGTGGCCAGACCTCATCTCGGTGAGAAGTCCCAAAATCGAGTCCAGCGTGGTGGCACCCATAAACCCAGCTGCCTGGGAGGACCACTTGAGGTCCACAGTTCAAGGCCCTGGGAGCCATGCTACCAGCAGTTCAAGGTCCTGGGAGCCATGCTAGTGCCACCGTGCCCCAGTCTGGCTGACAGAGATTCCGGCAACAAAAAATTGCCTCCCATATGCATCACAACGCATGTTCACAGCTCTCCAGGGAAAGGTCCACATGGGTGGACGACGATGGAGTGATTGGGAGAGGAAGGAGGCCTCCTCCCACCCGAAGGTGGTAGACTGGGCAACCAGAAGCAGGGCTGGATGCGGCCTTGCTGGACCACTTTGATCACTCTGTAACCGAGTGCTGCCCTAATTCGGGGCTGTCTGTTCCATTAGTTCATAAATGACTTTGCCATGGGACACGAGTGTGGAGGGTGGGGGCATGCCTTCTAGGATGCATGACCAAAGGTGTGGGACTGTCATGCCAGGTAGCCAGGTTTGAAACATCCCACTATTGACAGTCGGGGAAGTGCCTTTTCCTCCCCATCCATGAGGATGACTCCTTGTGCTGGGTGGCAGGGATCATTGTGGTGGCGGTGGTGCTGATTATTATTATTAGGAGTCGAAATCTCTTTCTGTTGCCCAGGCTGAATGCAGTGGCAGGCCCATGGTCACCATGTACTCCACTGCCAGGCTCTGGCGATACCCCTGCCTTGGCCTTACGAGTGGCTGGAATCACAGATCTGCACGACCACACCCATCTAATATTTGGATTTATTTTTGATGGCCGAGATAAGTTCTCACCCAGTGTCCCTGGCTGGTCTCCAACCTGCAAGCTCAGGCCGTTGACTCACCTTGGCCTCCAAAGGGCTAGAATGCCAGGTTGAGTCCCTGAGAACAGTCTATGGTTGCGGTGGTAGTTTTTGGTATCATTATACTAAGTCAGAGACCTGCTCTGTCACACAGGGAAAGAGCACAGAGACCCGTTTTCGGACACTGGGGCCTTCCCTGGCTGAGCTCTGGTCATCGTCCTGCTGCGTCCTCCCAAGTGGCAGGAATGACAGGAGTGTGCCACCATGCTCGACTCATTTTGTTCATTTCATGTAGAAATGAGGTCACGCCAAAGTGCTTGGGTTGGTCTCGGACCCAGAGGCTTAGGCCATCCTCTTGCCTTGACATACCAGTGTGCTGGGGTGACATGAGTGAGCGCCCACGTCCATCTTCCACACCACTCTCCGGGCCCCACCAGGAGGCCCACTCCCTTCTGAAAACCCAGAACACTGGAGAGGGTGGCTGGATTTGCCTGCCTCATCCTTCATGGGAGAAGCACCTGGTGCATGGGTGTGTCTCTGTCAAGGAACTCACCCTTCCTCCCACCTTGTTCTCCAGTGTGGACCCACACACTCCTCCAAGGGGCTGCTTGGGGGAAATGTAAGGCATTTCTCTCAAACGTTTGGGGGGTTGGGGATGGGCGGATGACTCATGACTGTCTCATCA
>NW_007133389.1:0-3628 GCF_000164805.1 Carlito syrichta | reverse complement strand
TCAATAATGAACCAGAAGACCTTGTGTGGTGGCCCACACCTGGAATCCCAGTGCTCTGGGAGGCCGAGGTGGGAGGATGGCTGGAGCCCAGGAGCCCAAGGCCAGCCTGGGCCATGCAGGGAGACCCCGTCTCTGCAACCATCCAAACAGGGGGTCTGGGGTTGAGATACCCATCATGCCAACCACTCCGGGCCTGAGGTGGGAGAATCACCAGAACCCGTGATTTTGAGGCTGGGGGTGAATGACGGTCATGTCCCGGGACCCAGCCAGGTTCACAAAGCCAGACCCTGTCCCCAAAAACATCAGAATCGTACAGATTCTCAACTGCGCATGATGTGTTCCCAAGGCAGCTGACTTTAGATCCAGGAAAAAATGGGAATAGGGGAAGAAATTTCCCCGGGTGAGGGATCTGTCCTTGGCCTGTCTTGGTAAAACGTCCTCGTTGCTGAGTCAGATGATTGGTCTGCCTGGGACACGTTTCTCACTTCGGAGTGGAGAGGCGGCAAGAATCAGGCCAGGGAGCCTTGGAACTCCCGCACCAAAGTGGAAGCAGTCATTAGGGGGGCTGGGGCTTGAAGTTGCCAAGCCTGGGGGACCCTAACACGTGGGGTTGGTGGGGGGAAGGACTGAAGGCAGAAGATTTCCAGGAGAATGGATTTCATTCATTCTTTCTTTCTTTTCTTTTTTCTTTCTTTCTTTCTCTTTCTTTCTTTCTTTCTTTCTTTCTTTCTTTCTTTCTTTCTTTCTTTCTTTCTTTCTTTCTTTCTTTCCCTCTCTCTCTCTCTCTCTCTCTCTCTCTCTCTCTCTCTCTCTCTCTCTTTCTTTCTTTCATGTTTTCTTTCCTTTCCTCACTAGATTGCCCAAGCTGCTCTCAAACCGCCCATCTCAGGCCATCCTCTCGGCCCTGGCCTTCCAAACTGCTGTGATCACACTCTTTCAATTTGGTCGACATCCTGATCTTGCTGCCTGGTCTTGCAATCTGGGCTGGAGGCCATCCTCTTGCTGAAGCCTTCCCTCACCCATGGTTTTCTGCGTTTTTCTTGGGGTCCAGGTGGGGGCTTGCTATTGTTTCCAGCCTGGTCTCAAGCTCCTAAGCTCCAGCCACCTTCCTTTCTCGGCCTCACCAAGTGCCGAGGAGACAGGCGAGAAACACCTGGCCATTCCCCTCCCCGAAGTTTGAGAGTCATGCCCTCCCTTTTTGTGATTTGGCCCCTGGGAGAAGTGAGCGGGTCCATTCTGGGGCACTAGATGGGCAGCAGTCTGGGTGCCCCAGCGGAGAAATGACCCTGTGCCAGGTGCTCCCATGGTGCAGACTCAGCAGGTGACTCCTGCTCCCTGCACAGTGGTCCTGAGTCATTTGAAGGGAGCGGGCCTCACTGTGGGATCCCAGGAGGGGTGTGAAGGCCATCTATGGGGGCTCATGCCTGCCTCCCTGGCATTTTGGGAGGCCAAGGCAAGAGGATGTCCTGAGCTCTCAGGTACAAGACCAGCCCGGGCACCCTGGGAAGACTTCATCTCTATAAGAAACCAACAAAATGAGCTGAGTCTGGTGGCACACACCTGTCTTTCTGACCACTTGGGGTAGCCTGAGCCCAGACGGTGGAAGCCGCAGTGGCCAAGGGCAGGCCTCTGCACTCCAGCCTGTGTGACAGAGTGGGTCTCCAACTCAGAATAATAATACCAACCACCACCACCACAACCATAGGCTGGGATCAGGGGCTCAGCCTGCCATCCTGGCCCTTTGGAGTCTGAGGTGAGTGGGCGGCCTGAGCCTGTGGGTTCATGACCAGCTCGAGACACTGGTTAGACCTCATCTCAACCATCAAAAATATATCCAAAGACTAGCTGGGCGTGGTAGCTCAGCCCTCTGACTCCAAATAATAATAATCACCCTCACTGCCACTCCCACCAAGACTCCCTCACAGAGCTAGGAGTCAACCCCATGGATGGGAGAGGGAAAGGCACTTTTCTGTCTTTCTTTCGTGGGGGGTTTCAGAGGTGGTCACTGGGCACGTCCATCCTGCATCTTCAGCAATGATTCCCAGAAGACTTGCCTCCACCTTCCACACTCATGTCCCATGGGGAAGAGGCGTGTGAGCTCACAGAACAGACAACTCCAAGTTAGGGTGGCTGTAGAACACAGAACGATCAAGGTAGTCCAGCAACACTGACTACCCAGCCCACGTTGTGGTCGCCTTGTCTGTGATGTTTGGGGAGGAGGGCCCCTTCCTCTCCTGATCATTCTATCATCCCCTGCCAACACTGACCTTTCCCTGGGGAGCCATGGATGCCCATCATGACACGTGGGAGGCGTCTCCATTGGCCGGTCTGGGGCATGGTGGCATGATTGTGTATCCCAGGGCCTCAGTCTCCTTGGCTCAGATGGTACTCCTGCCTCGGCCCCTGAGCAGCCAGGACTCCAGGGCCACCATGCATCACTAAATTTTGGGGACTTTTCATTGAGACAAGGTCTGGCAACCTCACCTGGCTTGGTCTACAACCCCGAGGATCAGGGAGCCTCCCACCTTGGCCTCCCACGGTGTGGGGCTAATGGGCGTTAGCCATGGTGCCTGGCAAGGACTTGCACATGCTCTCAGCAGGGGTGATGTGAAGGCCCCCCCCAGAACAAAGGACACCTCATCCCATGTAGCTTGGACTGCGGGTGCCACCACATGTGACTGAAGTGTTAGCATTGCAGGGAGCGATGAGGTCTCGCTTCATAGCCCAGGCTGGACTCGCTCTCAGGCTCTAGTTGTCCCCCACCTTGGCCTCCCTAAGGCACAGCCAGATTGACTGCCGATACACCATCTTTCAGGAACTCTAGGCCCAAGGCTGGGGCCTCCTTCTGAAATGATCTCTGTCTGTTCACAATGATCCTAACTCCATACACAAATGGACGCTCTTCTTTTTTCCTTTTTACCCTTTTCTCTTTGAGTCAGAGTCTCACTCATCGCCCAGGCTGGAGGGCAGTGTATCGGTCCCAGCCACCACAGCTGTTGCCCGTCGGACTCTGGCTAACCTTTCCACCGCTTTCAGAGGATCCAGAACAAGAGGCATGTATCAACACACATAGCTCATTTGGGATGTATGGTAGAGATGAGGTCTTGCCAAGGTGCCCAGGTGGGTCTCGGCCCATAGGTTCAGGATGGCCACTAGAATCTGCCTCCCAAAGCGCTGAGATGATGAGGCTGAGTCCCAAGCCCAGCCACGAACTTTCATTGAAAATAAATCATAAAGCCTGGTAAGGTGGCCCACACCTGGAATACTAGTGCTCTGGGAGGCTGAAGTGGGAGGATGACTGGAGACCAGGATCCCAAAGCCAGCCTGAGCTACGCAGGGAGAACCCAAATTGGCACTCTGGGGTCAAGGCACCCATTGTGCTGGCAACTCTGGAAACTGAGGTGGGAGCATTGCAAGAGCCCATGATTTTGAGGCTGGCAGAAAATGGCAGTAGTGTCTCGGGATGCCAGCCTAGGCCTCAGAGCCAGACCCTGTCTCCAACAACATCAAAATCGCACACAGATTCTCATCCGCACGCGATGTGTTCACAGGGCAAATGACTTTTGAGCCAGGAAAAATGGGATTGGGAGGAAGAAATGTCCACGGATGAGAGATGTGTCCCTGGCCT
>NW_007133388.1:0-679 GCF_000164805.1 Carlito syrichta | reverse complement strand
TAAAAAAAAAAATCCTTACTCATTTGCCAGCAGAATGATTTCTGGGTTCTCTACACTGCAGCCTCCAGAAGAGAAGAGCGACTTTTTTTTCCATCCAGCTCACAGCACCAAAATGGTGGAGACCAGAGCTACTGACCCCCTAAAGCATCACTGAAAATACTCCGACATGAGGCAGTTTGACTAATACAGAAAATGGTATACAAATTTTATTTAGCATGTAAACATAGGAGCCTTCAGAATGAAAACCCAGCTTCCCAATGAGTTACAGAAACTTAAATAATATCTTTTTATTTTTTAATTATTCTAAAGATGTGGAGTACAATTCAGGGTTAGGTATACAAATGTCGATTATGCAGGTACCCTTGTTGATGAGGTGTGCCCCTCCTTCCCCTAGCAGTTTCCCTCAACTGCCAATCCCACTCCCCCAACAGTTTTCCACTACTACCAATAACTTTCTTACAGTATTATAATTGTTCAAGGTCAACTTATGATTGAGAAGCCTTGATAGATTTCTACAGCAATTATTATGTTAATCCATGAGCTAAAATGTGGTTGATTACCATTTCTACACCTTTGGTGTCCTAAGTTGTAGACTTCCACTGGTAAGTCCACATTTCAGTTCCCAGAGTAGTCAGGCCTGTTGTGCCCAGAAAGGAAAAATGTCTGAACATTTCCTATA
>NW_007133387.1:0-3827 GCF_000164805.1 Carlito syrichta | reverse complement strand
GATGTTTCTTCCTCAGATCATCTCTCAGAACAATGCTAGCTGGCACACTGATGCCAAAAGGTTCCTAGAACTATTATCTGAATGGAGAAGCCTGTATTTGAAGGGACCCACCCTCCAAAAGACAATTCTGGTCTTTTTGGGTTCCCTCCTTATATATACAGGAAACCTTCTATTGGGAACACATAGGAAAGAAGGATTTCAGTATGTGCATGCAACCTTCCTGTTGAATTTTATTTCAGCTCTTTCCAACAATGTAAAATATTACCCACATGAATGAGTGAAACATACCCTACTGTCAGGCAGCAGAAAACCAGTAGTATATAAACAATTTGGTATTGTAAAATCCTCTAATGTGGCTTAATAAGAGAGTTAGCATTTAGACACAACAGGTTGAGACAAGATGTGACAGCTATTGTAACACAGAATTTCATTACTTTGTTGGTTGCCTGAGTCATAAATAGAACATTAAGTTTGTTTGTATTTTTTTTATAACTTATCCACAAAAAATTAACCTGATTTGAAAGGCAGAATACTGCTGTGGGAAGTACACTACCTGATGGAAGTAGTCCCGTCTGTATTAGTGGGAAAAGAATTGTTTTTGGAGGTCTAGGCAGATGGTGATAGTAAGACTATTGGGGGACCGCAGAGTAGAAACAGTTGTGGGAAACTTTCTAACTCAGAACTCTCCTTTCTGAGCTTCTTCAGGAGTTGTTGGCATTTGTAAAATCGCCAAACTTCTAGCTCAAATGGACTACTTTGACTGCCATTTTCGGTCATTCTCTTTCTCATATTTTCTCTTCTTTCCATTCCTTCATTCATTGGCCATCAGCTCTCACTCCTTCTGTAATCCAGTGACTACACGTTGCTCTATTCATTTCTGCTTTTCTCCCTGTATGCAAGTTCCCATATTCGCATACGTATCCCTTCTCCCTCCTCAGACCCATAGAGTCCTAGGACTGGAACAATGCCCAGAGTCTGCCTTCCTTCCATCGCAGACACCCAGTGTTGATGACAGCAGGTTTCCAATGGTGTCTACAGAGACCAAGAGCTGTAAGAATGATTTCTGGGCATTTTCTTTTGTTCTATTTGACTTCTGTTTTTGGGAATTAAGCATCAAGTAAGTTTTTAAGAATGAAAAATTATTATTCCTTAGGAACTTAACAGGAGACATCTTTAATAGAAACATAGAAATTAATAATTTTTTCAGCACCCCTTGATGATATTTGTTATTATATACTATATACCATTGCATGTTATATGTGATATAAATTAGTATTTATTATAATAAAACTCAGTATGATGGCCCCTATGAACTAAAAAGTAAACTTCATTGTTTTAACAGTAAATAAAAATTAAATTCTTTTACTAATTCTGCATTACAATGACCACACTCCCCAAAGTAACCTACATTCAATACAAGCCCAAAAGTAATGTTGAAAATGCCAACATTACTTTTCACAGAATTAGAAAAAACAATCCAAGAATTAATATGGAAGTAAAACAGAGCCCAACTAGCCAAAACAATTTTAAACAAGAAGAACAAAATCTGGAAACATCACATTATCAATTAGATAACCAGGCTATAATAACCAGAACAGCATGATACTAGTATAAAAATAGACAATAAATCAATGGAAGAGAATAGAGAACATAGCAGTAAAGCCATATATCTACAACCCACTGATCTCTGAAAAAGGTGACAAAAAAATACACTGGGGAAAGAACACCCTTTTTAATAAATGGTGCTGGGAAAACTGGATAGCCATATGCAGAAGAATAAAATTATATCCCTATCTCTCACCATATACAAAAATCAACTCAACATAGAGTAAAGATTTAAATGTAAAACCTGAAACTATAAAAATACTAGAAGAAAACCTAGGGAAAATTCTTCTTGCTATTGGTCTATGCAAAGAATTCATGGCTGAGACCTCAGAAGAATAAGCAGAAAAAGCAAAAATAGACAAATGGGAATTAACTAAACTAGAAATCTTCTGCACAGTAAAAAAGATGATCAGCTGAGTGAACAACCTTCAGGACAGCAGAAAATCTTTGTAAACTAACACCCAAAATTTATAAAGAATTCAAACAACTTAACAACAACAAATAACCCCATTAAAAAAGTGAACACAGGACATGAGTAGTCATTTTTTTAAAAGAAGAAATGCAAATAGCCAACAGCATATGAAAAAACGCTCAACATCATCAATCACCAGAGAGATGAAAATTAAAACCACAGTGAGATATCATTTTATACCAGTCAGAATGGTATTATTAAAAAGTCAAAAAATAACAGATGTTGGTGAGGATGCAGAGAAAAGGGAACGCTTATACACTGTTGGTGGGAATGTAAATTATTTAATAGTATGACCTTTTAGAAAACAGTATGGAGATTTCTCAAAAGGCTGAAAATAGAAATACCATTCCATCCAGCAAGTCCACTACCGGGTATATACCCAAAGGAAAAGACATTGTTAGATCAAAAAGCTACATGTATTCAGATATTTATCACAGCACTAGTCACAATAGCAAATACACGGAATCAACATAAGTGTCCATCAATAGATGACTAGATAAATTAATAGAATACTATTCAGCCACAAAAAATAAAATCATGGTTTTTGCAGCAACATGGAACTAAAGACCATTATCTTTTTTTAATTAATTAATTTGCTGATAATAAAGTTGTGGGGTTCCATTCAGGGTTAGGTATATAAACACCGATCATGCAGGTACCCTTGTTGATGAGGTACGCCCCTCCCTCATCAGCAAGGGTATGCAGACCAAAACATCGACTGGGCCGAATCATGACTTTTTGAATTCGAAAAGACTCTTAGGGCTCACCGAGATCAGCCCCTTCATTCTACAAATCAGAAACCACACCCAGAGATGACGAGTGGCTAAAGGTCAAACTGTGAGCTGGTGACACGGTCAGGACTGGGACACTCGCCGGTGCCCGGGCCTTGCCCAAACCCACGTCCCCCTCCACGGGCTCGAAGGATGTTCGGCCACACACGCTCGCTCCCAGCTCGGACAGAGCCTTCCTCCGTAAATCCAGACCGCTCACAGGGCAGGGCCAGCCCTCCTGGACCTGAGGCTTGACGCCTGTGTGTATGGGGGGCGGGGGGGTGTAACTGGAAGGCGGGGTGTTCCCGGGTCCAGGAAGGGAAGTTCGTTTCTGACCTTTGGGGGGGGCGCTCCCTCCAGCAAAGCCGGCGGGCAGGGGCGACGCTCTCCCATCCACGGCGCCTCCGAGGCTGGGGCCGGAGGGCGGGGCCGGTTCCGGCACTGCGCGGGCGCTCTCCACCCCCCAACGGAGACGCTTCGCCGGCGGCCACCGGCGGCCCAGACTCGACCCGAAGCCGCTCTCGGCCCGGAACCAAACCCGCGACGCCAGGCCCGGCGCGCCCGCGGCTCCCACGGCGCCTCCCCTCGCCAGAAGCACGGACCGACGCTTACCTGCAGCCGGACATTTTTGCTGGCCGAGAGGGAAGAGGCGCTGGCCCTCCGCTTTCCTCTACGCGCGTCCGCCGCGGGTTCATGATCCCTGGTGGCCGCCGTCCGCAGGCCCGTGCGTGAAACGTGCGTGGGACGCAGGCGCTGCGGGCAGGGCGGCGGCAGGACAGACGCGACGCGACGCGGCGGCTTGTTGGCGCGACGCGGGAAAACGTCCAGGCGGAGGCCGCGCACGCGCCGCCAGTCCAGGCTTGCGAGATCCGGGTCGGAGCTTCGGCCGCCGCGTGTCTCCTTGTCCTGCTGACGGTCGGCTGGAGTGTGGAGCCGGCGCAGCAGGCTAGGAAACCCTTGGGACTGTCTCAGGATGTGGC
>NW_007133386.1:0-4110 GCF_000164805.1 Carlito syrichta | reverse complement strand
GATGTTTCTTCCTCAGATCATCTCTCAGAACAATGCTAGCTGGCACACTGATGCCAAAAGGTTCCTAGAACTATTATCTGAATGGAGAAGCCTGTATTTGAAGGGACCCACCCTCCAAAAGACAATTCTGGTCTTTTTGGGTTCCCTCCTTATATATACAGGAAACCTTCTATTGGGAACACATAGGAAAGAAGGATTTCAGTATGTGCATGCAACCTTCCTGTTGAATTTTATTTCAGCTCTTTCCAACAATGTAAAATATTACCCACATGAATGAGTGAAACATACCCTACTGTCAGGCAGCAGAAAACCAGTAGTATATAAACAATTTGGTATTGTAAAATCCTCTAATGTGGCTTAATAAGAGAGTTAGCATTTAGACACAACAGGTTGAGACAAGATGTGACAGCTATTGTAACACAGAATTTCATTACTTTGTTGGTTGCCTGAGTCATAAATAGAACATTAAGTTTGTTTGTATTTTTTTTATAACTTATCCACAAAAAATTAACCTGATTTGAAAGGCAGAATACTGCTGTGGGAAGTACACTACCTGATGGAAGTAGTCCCGTCTGTATTAGTGGGAAAAGAATTGTTTTTGGAGGTCTAGGCAGATGGTGATAGTAAGACTATTGGGGGACTGCAGAGTAGAAACTGTTGTGGGAGACTTTCTAACCCAGAACTCTCCTTTCTGAGCTTCTTCGGGAGTTGTTGGCATTTGTAAAATTGCCAAACTTCTAGCTCAAATGGACTACTTTGGCTTCCATTTTTGGTCATTCTTTTTCTCATATTTTCTCTTCTTTCCATTCCTTCATTCATTGGCCATCAGCTCTCACTCCTTCTGTAATCCAGTGACTACACGTTGCTCTATTCATTTCTGCTTTTCTCCCTGTATGCAAGTTCCCATATTCGCATACGTATCCCTTCTCCCTCCTCAGACCCATAGAGTCCTAGGACTGGAACAATGCCCAGAGTCTGCCTTCCTTCCATCGCAGACACCCAGTGTTGATGACAGCAGGTTTCCAATGGTGTCTACAGAGACCAAGAGCTGTAAGAATGATTTCTGGGCATTTTCTTTTGTTCTATTTGACTTCTGTTTTTGGGAATTAAGCATCAAGTAAGTTTTAAGAATGAATAATTATTATTCCTTAGGAACTTAACAGGAGACATCTTAATAGAAACATAGAAATTAATAATTTTTTCAGCACCCCTTGATGATATTTGTTATTATATACTATATACCATTGCATGTTATATGTGATATAAATTAGTATTTATTATAATAAAACTCAGTATGATGGCCCCTATGAACTAAAAAGTAAACTTCATTGTTTTAACAGTAAATGAAAATTAAATTCTTTTACTAATTCTGCATTACAATGACCACACTCCCCAAAGTAACCTACATTCAATACAAGCCCAAAAGTAATGTTGAAAATGCCAACATTACTTTTCACGGAATTAGAAAAAACAATCCAAGAATTAATATGGAAGTAAAACAGAGCCCAACTAGCCAAACAATTTTAAACAGAGAGCAAATCTGGAACATCACATTATCAATTAGATAACCAGGCTATAATAACCAGAACAGCATGATACTAGTATAAAAATAGACAATAAATCAATGGAAGAGAATAGAGAACATAGCAGTAAAGCCATATATCTACAACCCACTGATCTCTGAAAAAGGTGACAAAAAAATACACTGGGGAAAGAACACCCTTTTTAATAAATGGTGCTGGGAAAACTGGATAGCCACATGCAGAAGAATAAAATTATATCCCTATCTCTCACTATATACAAAAATCAACTCAAGATGGAGTAAAGATTTAAATGTAAAACCTGAAACTATAAAAATACTAGAAGAAAACCTAGGGAAAATTCTTCTTGCTATTGGTCTATGGAAAGAATTCATGGCTGAGACCTCAGAAGAATAAGCAGTAAAAGCAAAAATAGACAAATGGGACTTAATTAAACTAGAAATCTTCTGCACAGTAAAAAAGATGATCAGCTGAGTGAACAACCTTCAGGATAGCAGAAAGTTTTTGTAAACTAACACCCAACATTTATAAAGAATTCAAACAACTTAACAACAACAAATAACCCCATTAAAAAAGTGGACACAGTACATGAGTAGTCATTTTTTAAAAAGAAATGCAAATGGCCAACAGCATATGAAAAAATGCTCAACATCATCAATCATCAGAGAGATGAAAATTAAAACCACAGTGAGATATCATTTTATACCAGTCAGAATGGTATTATTAAAAGTCAAAAAATAACAGATGTTGGTGAGGATGCAGAGAAAAGGGAATGCTTATACACTGTTGGTGGAAATGTAAATTACGTAATAGTACGACCTTTTAGAAAATAGTATGGAGATTTCTCAAAATGCTGAAAATAGAAATACCATTCCATCCAGCAAGTCCACTACTGGGTATATACCCAAAGGAAAAGACATTGTTATATCAAAAAGTTACATGTATTCAGATGTTTATCACCGCACTAGTCACAATAGCAAATATATGGAATCAGCATAAGTGTCCATCAATAGCTGATTAGATAAATTAATAGAATACTATTCAGCCACAAAAAATAAAATCATGTTTTTTGCAGCAACATGGAACTAAAGACCATTATCTTTTTTTAATTAATTAATTTGTTGATAATAAAGTTGTGGGGTTCCATTCAGGGTTAGGTATATAAACACCGATCATGCAGGTACCCTTGTTGATGAGGTACGCCCCTCCCTCATCAGCAAGGGTATGCAGACCAAAACATCGACTGGGCCGAATCATGACTTTTTGAATTCGAAAAGACTCTTAGGGCTCACCGAGATCAGCCCCTTCATTCTACAAATCAGAAACCACACCCAGAGATGACGAGTGGCTAAAGGTCAAACTGTGAGCTGGTGACACGGTCAGGACTGGGACACTCGCCGGTGCCCGGGCCTTGCCCAAACCCACGTCCCCCTCCACGGGCTCGAAGGATGTTCGGCCACACACGCTCGCTCCCAGCTCGGACAGAGCCTTCCTCCGTAAATCCAGACCGCTCACAGGGCAGGGCCAGCCCTCCTGGACCTGAGGCTTGACGCCTGTGTGTATGGGGGGCGGGGGGGTGTAACTGGAAGGCGGGGTGTTCCCGGGTCCAGGAAGGGAAGTTCGTTTCTGACCTTTGGGGGGGGCGCTCCCTCCAGCAAAGCCGGCGGGCAGGGGCGACGCTCTCCCATCCACGGCGCCTCCGAGGCTGGGGCCGGAGGGCGGGGCCGGTTCCGGCACTGCGTGGGCGCTCTCCACCCCCCAACGGAGACGCTTCGCCGGCGGCCACCGGCGGCCCAGACTCGACCCGAAGCCGCTCTCGGCCTGGAACCAAACCCGCGACGCCAGGCCCGGCGCGCCCGCGGCTCCCACGGCGCCTCCCCTCGCCAGAAGCACGGACCGATGCTTACCTGCAGCCGGACATTTTTGCTGGCCGAGAGGGAAGAGGCGCTGGCCCTCCGCTTTCCTCTACGCGCGTCCGCCGCGG
This sequence comes from Carlito syrichta, assembly GCF_000164805.1. Lineage (NCBI taxonomy): Eukaryota > Metazoa > Chordata > Mammalia > Primates > Tarsiidae > Carlito > Carlito syrichta. The sequence continues at coordinate 585 of NW_007133386.1, read as the reverse complement.
GTTCATGATCCCTGGTGGCCGCCGTCCGCAGGCCCGTGCGTGAAACGTGCGTGGGACGCAGGCGCTGCGGGCAGGGCGGCGGCAGGACAGACGCGACGCGACGCGGCGGCTTGTTGGCGCGACGCGGGAAAACGTCCAGGCGGAGGCCGCGCACGCGCCGCCAGTCCAGGCTTGCGAGATCCGGGTCGGAGCTTCGGCCGCCGCGTGTCTCCTTGTCCTGCTGACGGTCGGCTGGAGTGTGGAGTCGGCGCAGCAGGCTAGGAAACCCTTGGACTCTCTCAGGATGTGGCTCGGAAGAATCCCGGGCTTCGCCGGACTGGGAGACGCGGAGGCCCCGGGCTGCTGTTCCGGCGTCCCACAGGCTCCTCGGGCGGCCCGGCTCCGCACCCTGCGGCCTCTGCCCCCGAGGGAGAAGAGACGGGCGTGTGGACGTCTTGGAAGGAGGCGGAACTCGGCGCCGGCTCCACCCGCGGCAGGTCGGGCTGCGTGGGCGGCGGCGCCCAGCCTCGGACACGGAGGACGCGGGCTTCGCGGACGGCTGACGTCTTTCCTCCGTTTGGGTCTCCGGCAGAGTGTCCGCCGGAG
>NW_007133385.1:0-560 GCF_000164805.1 Carlito syrichta | reverse complement strand
ATCCCGCGCCTTTGTGAGGCTGAGGTGAGTGGATTGCCTGAGCCCGCGGGTTCGAGACCTCATCTCTACAATAAATCCAGAAAAAAATTAGCCGGGCGTGGTAGCGTGCGCCTGTAGTTCCAGTTACTTGGAAGGCTGAGCGGAAGGATCGCCGGAGCCTAGCAGGTCGAGGCTGCTGGGAGCGACCACTGCACTCCAGTCTGGGCGACAGAGTGAGATTCCAACTCTAAATAAATAAATAAATAAATAATCCTTCCTGTTTTGATGGCTGAGTAATCCCCCAACCTTTTTTTTTTTAATGAGTTGAATAATCATACTCCCTGTTAATGTGTCTTTGCAAGTTGGGTTTTCTATATATTTTATGTCTTTTTTAAAAAAACTTTCATTAACTTTTTTTTCTTTTTTTTTTTCTTTTTTTGAGTCAGAGTTTCACTCTGCCACCCAGGCTGGAGTGCAGTGGCAAAAATGACTCACTGCAGCCTCAGCTTCCTGGGCTCAGACGATCCTTCTGCCTTAGCCTTCTGAGTAGCCGGGACTACAGGCAGGTGCTACCACGCCTA
>NW_007133384.1:0-726 GCF_000164805.1 Carlito syrichta | reverse complement strand
ATGTGTCTTTGCAAGTTGGGTTTTCTATATATTTTATGTCTTTTTTAAAAAAACTTTCATTAACTTTTTTTTCTTTTTTTTTTTTCTTTTTTTGAGTCAGAGTTTCACTCTGCCACCCAGGCTGGAGTGCAGTGGCAAAAATGACTCACTGCAGCCTCAGCTTCCTGGGCTCAGACGATCCTTCTGCCTTAGCCTTCTGAGTAGCCGGGACTACAGGCAGGTGCTACCACGCCTAGCCAATCTTTTGATTTTTTTCTGGAGATGAGGTCTCACTGTGTTTGTTGCCCAGGCTGATCTTGAATTCCTAGGCTCAAGCAGTCCACCTGCCTCGGCCTTCCAAAGTGCTGAGATTACAGGGATGAGCCACTGTTCCCAGCCTCCTTAACTTCTTCACATCTCTTTTTTACTTCATATTTTAATATGAAGGACCTGACCAGTGCTGAATGTAATTCTCAGATTCTGCATGTCATACTTGTTAATAGCCAGCTGTACTTGCTTCTTTTTTTTTTTTTTTTTTTTTTGAGTTGGAGTCTCACTCTGTCGTCCAGACTGGAGTGCAGTGGCCACTCCCGGCCACCGCAGCCTCGGCCTGCTGGGCTCCAGCGATCCTTCCGCCTCAGCCTTCAGAGTAGCCGGAATTACAGGCATGCGCCACCACACCCAGCTGATTTTTTGATTTATTGTAGAGATGAGTCTCACTGCCCAGGCGGGGTCTCGAACCCGCGG
>NW_007133383.1:0-3985 GCF_000164805.1 Carlito syrichta | reverse complement strand
GACTTTTGTTGTGACCAGTGGTAAATGTAAAATCCAACATCGCTCATGGCGGCACAACAGCTGGGAGAAAATGGCCTGCAGTTTGCTGACCTCTGGATGCCAAAAACATCAGAGAGGGACGGCGGGGTAGACATCCCAGCCTCCTCCAAGTAGAGATGGACCCCAGGAGGAGCTATTCCATTTCCACACCCACCCATCCCTGGACTTGGCTTCAAGGGAATTTTGGGTGGAGAGGGAGGGATCAGCATGGACTTCGTGAAAAGAAGGGAGGAGGCTCAGGGTCAGGCAGCTAAGTCAGTAGATCCACACCACAGTGCACACTGCAGGGGCCTCCTACACTGAGTTGAACACAAGCACGACCTGCCCAAGGGTGCCAGGTTGGGGATTCCTGGGCTGGGGGACTCTTTGGGGTGGGACTGTTCTGTACCCTGTAGTATATGTGGAAGTTCCAAACATCAGTCAGTACAGAAAACATACACTGAGAAAAGAGCAAAATGCAAATTGGATAGCAGGTCTGGCCTGTTGGGTCTCCCAAGTCAGAGGGGTGAGGAGGCTCAGGGGGCTGCTGGTGGGATCCTGCCCCCAGAGGGCCTGGAACCCCTGTCTCACCGATGAGGGTGCAGGCTGGGGTAGAAAGCCACCAGATTCAACAGGAGAGCAGATTGGAGTTGGGTCCATAGAGCGGGTGAGGAGCCCTGGCCTCTTCCTCTAGGTGCCGAGAGGCCGGACTGGGGGCACAGCCTCAAGGGCAGATTGCAAGGGTGGCCCCCTAGTCCCCCTCATCTGCCAAGTGGCTGCTAAACTCTTGAAGGGTCAAAAGTCCTGAGATCCGGGACACACCACCTGACCATCACCCCCAGTCCTCCCTGCCAGGACCAGACAATGGCCAAGACCTGGGCTTGGGATGGGGCAGGGGTGGGTTGCCCAATTAGGCAGACCTCCTTCTCCAGTTGGGTTGGTTGCACTATCATTTGCCATTTGCCGACACATGACCTGAGTTCCATGGCTTAGCTACTAATTCTGGACACACCATATCCTGGGTCCCCAGCCAGGACCAATTCTACCTGTCCTCTCTAATTTTCTCCACATCGCCACTGTCCAGCAGGAGACTGCCAGCCAGAAAGACACACACCTGTCACCCAAAGGATCACTGGAGCTTGTGTCCCACTGGGGCCCACAGTTCAGAACAGCCCCTGTAGGAATTTCAAAGTCATAGGTCTCCTGGCCTGACCTCCAACCCTCCAGTGCTGGCAGTTGTACCTTGTGAGGCCCTCCCAGCACTGGCAGCTCCCCGAGGCCCCCAGATACAGAGAACAGGATAGTTGTGGAAGCCTCAGCTTCAGGCCCTGACCCAAAGTCAACAGCCAACTGCTTCCAGTTTGTCCTGGAACAGATGAACTCATCAGCAAAAGTATTTCCTTCAACCTGGTGCAGGTGACAGATGAGGACAGCACAGAGAAGCCCCTACACTAGCCATGCCCAGCAGCTTCACCTGTGAGGGGTGCCCTGCACTTGGACAAAGGCTGATGCTGATGTGTTCGCCAACCTTGCCTGCTAGGTGCCAGCAGAGGCCAGGTACCCCCAACATGAGACAGAGGCAAGCTGCAGAGTCATTACCTCCTGCCATCGCATCCCATGGTTTCATAGGGACCTCAGAGACCTGTAAGGGGCTGAAGTGGGAGGAATTGGGCAGGAGGACAAGAGGAAAGGCAAGGTGGAACTGGGCATGAGCGGACACTAAGAGCCCAGGGTTTGGCTCTTCCTGGTAATGGCAATAAGACACAATCCGGTCGACATCCTATGTGGTCCACCCACCCAGCTGCCACACACTCAAACTGCCTGGAAACTCATGTGGTCCCCAGAAAGGGTTCTTTCCTGATCAACAAAAAAAGGGCCAACCCTTACTCACACAGTCACTGGTACCCACACATCCGAGAACAAACTACTGCTGTGCCTGAGACTTAGATAAGAGGACAACTGCCTCCCATTCTATCTCGGTCCTGCCCACACCCACAAGGTGCTGAACTTGGCAAGGTGGAGCATGCCAAGAGCCCACTGGTGTGGCCAGGAGTACTGCATCCTGAAAGAGTCCTGCTGGGCCTGGGGGATGTTTCTCAGGCACAGAGTCCCTCTGACTCAGCCACTCATTGGCCCCATGCCTCAGTTACCCCCACAGTGACACTAGGCAAAAACCCCAACTTGCAGGCCCTGTGTTCCACAGAGGCCACCATACCCATTTAAGTGGTTAGAGCTAGTGAAAGAGGGGATGAGAGATGCTCCCTGCCCTGGACCACTCCTTCTGTACTGAGTGCTCTCAGGTCACAGCCAGGCAAGCCTGCTGGGTAGCACCATAGCTCCTGCCTGGGGAACTGGCTCCTGGTTCAAGGTCACTATGCTTAAGGCTCACAATGCACTCTGGGTGGCCTAAAGAGGGGTGGAAGTAGAGGGTGGCTTCATCTTTAGGGTCCACTCCGAGAACCCCCAAACAAATATGGGTGTTGGGGTGAAAGCAGGAACCAGGGAACAATGTATTCTGGTTTGGACTCTGTCGCTCTCTTGGGTAAGGGATGTGTTTTACAGGAGCCTTAGAAAGGAGGGGCGACCGCAACCCATAGAAAATGGGAACAATAAACTCCCAAGATTAGGTGTGTTCGTTCCAGTTTCAGAGTCCTCTGTTAGAGCCAGCAGGAGGCTTTTCCGGTTGCAATGCCAAGTGAAAAAGAAGGGAGGGAATGGGGTCAACAGCTCCCAAACACATCCTGGTGGTCTTGGAGTCAACGGTCCTTCCTGACCTCTAACGCTCAGTGGGCCTCCATGACCGGTTCCCAACAGGTAAGGTCCACCTTAGGTGAATCTGTGCTGGTGTGGTCTGAAGGTTGGATCTGAGACCCCCAGGCCTCTGAGACTGGCTGAAGACTTAGCCTGACTCTCTTCCTGTCCTGGACCTGAGTGTATGCATGGTGTTCAATAGATTCTTCCTTAACCTCCTGGTCTCTGGGTTGCTCATCTCTAGGACGTGACACACTGTTCTGGGTCTCCAGGTAGAGGAATGCAGGCCTGCAATGCTCTCACAATGGGCCAAGGGGGTCTGGAGGCCACTTTCATACTCATACCTGTGATGACGTCTTCAATTCATTCATATAGGTCTACACTACACAGACTCCTAGAAATTTTTTTAAGATGATAATCAATTATGCATTAATGGGATCCACCACATACTATAGTCCCCTCTGGTTACCTGTGTAACTAACTAGTGCTCTCATGGACACTAACAGCAATCATGGGGATAAAATATACATCTAAGCTTCTTTATCAAATGAATATGTGTTAGAAATCCTCAGTGTGCAAGGAGTCAATCATCTAGAATGTACATTACATTTGAGGCATATGTAAAAATTCACTGAAATGCATTGAACCAATTAAGGCCAATGATGGGAATCAAAGTCATCTTCTTCTTGGACGGAATACATTGAATTAATGGGAAAGCGATACCTTTCTTGACAGGCTTCCAGACCAAGTAGGCAGTGACATGATATGTTTGGAGAGACTCACTGGAGAGCACTGTTTGAATGGAGGAAGGGAAGAACATGTCAAAGTAGGGAAACCCTTCAGTCATAGGCCCCCTCACTCCAAGACAAGTAACAAACCAAAAACTCAATCTCTCAGTTCTCTATAAGATGGAGTTTATTCTATCATGCATATATCACATTTTTTATCCAGTTTCCTGGGGAGCACGGTTTGTCACATTTTTACTATTGTGTATAATGCTGCTAGGGAATACTATGCAACCACAAAGGCCAAATTTAAGGATGTCACAGCACTTGGATGGATTTGGAGTATCTAACACTCAGCGATCTATCACAGAAACAAAGAACTGAGTACCACATGTTCTCACTCATAAGTGGACACTGAACATATACCATAATATTATAAGAAAGGGATTGGCAAAAACCAGAAACTGCCGTGGTGAGAGGGAACATAACAC
>NW_007133382.1:0-892 GCF_000164805.1 Carlito syrichta | reverse complement strand
CGATTCCATGACTCCTGGTTGACATTAAAAGTACCTAGTAAACATTTGGCATGTGCAAAACCCTTGTCCCTTCTCAAATATTAAGAAACATGGAAGGGGAAGGATTGCAGGGTTCACCTTAAGAACAAAGTTGCATCCAAATATGGCAAGAAGATTCTTTTTGTCCTGGAATCTGGCCTTAGTTGTTCTGGGAAACCTAAGGGACTTAGAGTGCCCAATACCATTTACAACTTTTAAGAGGACAAGAATGTTGCTGGAGTCCTGAAATAACCGATTCATAATATCCGAATGCTAAAATGCTTTGAAACATTTGGGGAGCTCAAATATCTGTTTCTTGATTGTCCCATAGCAGACAACCTGGGAAATTTTTGGATTGAGGGCGCATACAACAATGATTCTTTATTCGTACTTAGATGGAGGCCATGTAGTGTCCTGTATGTGAGGACTCTCTTTCCCGTGATTCCTGTTTCCAAACCCTGATCCTTGTTTAGCCCTTTGTAAGAAGTCATGTCGATTTTTTGATAGAGGAACCTTGGAAAACAGATTTCTTCTCTTTTATTAGCAGGAGGCCATGTAGTTTCCTGTATATGAGGATTGCTATTACCCACATTCATGCCTCGAATCCCTGATTCTTCTTTAGCCGTCAGCATGATGCCCTGTAGATTTTCAGGATGGAGGACTCGTATAACCCAGATTCCTTATTTTTAGCAACAGCAGTGCAGTTACCTGTATATGAGTACTCGTGTTCACAGATACTTGCGTCGAAAGCATGATTCTTGTTTAGATCTTAGGAAGACACCGTATAATTTTTTGGAGATTGAGAAAACATGTCACCCACATTCCTTATTCTTTCTTAGGAAAATCAGTGCATTTGTCTGTATATGAGCATTTT
>NW_007133381.1:0-843 GCF_000164805.1 Carlito syrichta | reverse complement strand
GAACCTTGGAAAACAGATTTCTTCTCTTTTATTAGCAGGAGGCCATGTAGTTTCCTGTATATGAGGATTGCTATTACCCACATTCATGCCTCGAATCCCTGATTCTTCTTTAGCCATCAGCATGATGCCCTGTAGATTTTCAGGATGGAGGACTCGTATAACCCAGATTCCTTATTTTTAGCAACAGCAGTGCAGTTACCTGTATATGAGTACTCGTGTTCACAGATACTTGCGTCGAAAGCATGATTCTTGTTTAGATCTTAGGAAGACACCGTATAATTTTTTGGAGATTGAGAAAACATGTCACCCACATTCCTTATTCTTTCTTAGGAAAAGTCAGTGCATTTGTCTGTATATGAGCATTTTATTTCCCTAGTTTATGCTTCAAAACCCAAATACGTATTTAGCCCTTAGCAAGAAACCCTGAAGTTTTATTGGAATGGAGGACACGTGAAAACCAGATTTCTTATTCTCCTTTAGCAATAGACAGTGCACTTTCCTGTATATGAGGACTCCCGTTATCCAGATTCCTACTCCCAAAACCCGAATTGTGGTTATCTCTTATCAAGACGGTCTGTAGGTTTTTGGGATGGAGGCCTCGTGTTACCAAGATTCCTTATTCTTCCGTAGCAACAGGTCGTGTAGTGTTCTGTACATGAGGACTCCCATTACTAAAATTCCTGCTTCATTCTCAGCGAGACGTCAAGATATTTCCTGCTGACCTAGAATTTCACTTGCTTGGATATGAGGAGAAAGACTCCCATAAAGTTCTTGAGGAATTGGAACCCAAGAATGCTGGTCCCTTTTCAAAACGCACACTAAAAATGTGGTGACATCGAAGCG
>NW_007133380.1:0-733 GCF_000164805.1 Carlito syrichta | reverse complement strand
CATGTTTCCCAGGGACTTGGAATCCATGGATCCTGGTTACATGTTAATAATTCGTACTAAATATTTAGCAACTGCAAAACCCTCAGCCCCTCTACAAATAAGTTCACACGGAAATTTAAGGATTACCAAGTTCATCTTAAGACCAAATTTACATCCAAACACAGCAATATGATACTTTATTCCGTTAATGTGGCCTTAATTTTCCCGAGGAACTTAAATGATTTGTACTACCAGATACCCGATTACAACTCTCAAGAGGACCAGAATGTTGCTGGTGTCCTGAAATGAATGATTCATAATACCCACAAGCAAACTATCTCTGAATCATGAGACGAGCTCGAAGCCTTGATTCTTGTTTGTACCGCAGCAAGAGGCCCTGAGAATTTTTCGGATTGTGGACTAGTGTATCACAGATTCCTTATTCTTCTTTACCGAGGGGACGTGTAATTTCCTGTATATGAGGACTCCCTTTTCCCAGAATCCTGTTTGGAAACCCTGATTCTTGTTTTGCTATTAACAAGATGCCATGTAGATATTGTGATGGAGGAACCGTGTAAAAGTGGTTTCTTAATTCTCCTTAGCTAGAGATCATGTAGGTTCTGCATATGAGGACTGCTATTACCTATGTTCCAGCTTTTAAACCCTGATTCTTGTTTAGCCCACAGCAGATGGCCTGCTGATTTTAACGACGGAGGACTGCTATAACCCTGATTCTTTTCTTCCTTGGCAAGGG
>NW_007133379.1:0-774 GCF_000164805.1 Carlito syrichta | reverse complement strand
CACAGCAATATGATACTTCATTCCGTTAATGTGGCCTTAATTTTCCCGAGGAACTTAAATGATTTGTACTACCAGATACCCGATTACAACTCTCAAGAGGACCAGAATGTTGCTGGAGTCCTGAAATGAATGATTCATAATACCCCCAAGCAAAATATCTCTGAATCATGAGACGAGCTCGAAGCCTTGATTCTTGTTTGTACCACAGCAAGAGGCCCTGAGAATTTTTCGGATTGTGGACTAGTGTATCACAGATTCCTTATTCTTCTTTACCGAGGGGCCGTGTAATGTCCTGTATATGAGGACTCCCTTTTCCCAGAATCCTGTTTGGAAACCCTGATTCTTGTTTTGCCATTAACAAGATGTCATGTAGATATTGTGATGGAGGAACCGTGTAAAAGTGGTTTCTTAATTCTCCTTAGCTAGAGATCATGTAGATTCTGCATATGAGGACTGCTATTACCTATGTTCCAGCTTTTAAACCCTGATTCTTGTTTAGCCCACAGCAGATGACCTGCTGATTTTAAGGATGGAGGACTGCTATAACCCTGATTCTTTTTCTTCCTTGGCAAGGGGCTGTGTATTTTCCTGTATATTTGGACTCTCATTAGATACATCCTGCTTCGAAACTCTGATTCTTTTTAGAACATTCCAATATGCTCTGTAGATTTTTAGGATTGAGGACTCGTTTAACCCAGATTTCTTATAATTTCTAGGCAAAAGGTCATGTAGTGACTGTAATAAGTACTCGATTTTACAGATTCATGCTTGAAA
>NW_007133378.1:0-4376 GCF_000164805.1 Carlito syrichta | reverse complement strand
CTGAAATGAATGATTCAAAATACCCACAAGCAAAATATCTCTGAATCATGAGACGAGCTCGAAGCCTTGATTCTTGTTTGTACCGCAGCAAGAGGCCCTGAGAATTTTTCGGATTGTGGACTAGTGTATCACAGATTCCTTATTCTTCTTTACCGAGGGGCCGTGTAATGTCCTGTATATGAGGACTCCCTTTTCCCAGAATCCTGTTTGGAAACCCTGATTCTTGTTTTGCCATTAACAAGATGTCATGTAGATATTGTGATGGAGGAACCGTGTAAAAGTGGTTTCTTAATTCTCCTTAGCTAGAGATCATGTAGATTCTGCATATGAGGACTGCTATTACCTATGTTCCAGCTTTTAAACCCTGATTCTTGTTTAGCCCACAGCAGATGGCCTGCTGATTTTAAGGACGGAGGACTGCTATAACCCTGATTCTTTTTCTTCCTTGGCAAGGGGCTGTGTATTTTCCTGTATATTTGGACTCTCATTAGATACATCCTGCTTCGAAACTCTGATTCTTTTTAGAACATTCCAATTTGCTCTGTAGATTTTTAGGATTGAGGACTCGTTTAACCCAGATTCCTTATAATTTCTAGGCAAAAGGTCATGTAGTGGCCTGTAAATAAGTACTCCATTTTACAGATTCATGCTTGAAAACACCATGGTTTGTGTTTAGCCCATAGCACAATGAGCTTAAGATTTTTTGGGATTGAGGACCCGAGTAACACAGATTCCCTATTCTTACTTAGCAATACGCAGTGAACTTTCTTTTATGTGAGCACTCCACTTACCCAGATTCCTACTTCAAAAACATGATTCGTGGTTACGACTTAGGATGACGGCCTATAGTTTTGGAATTGAGTACACATGTAAGGAAGATTCCTTATACCTCCTTAGCAATATGACGTGTAGTTTCCTGTATTGGACGAGCTTCATTACCCAGCTTCCTGTTTCACACTGCAGTATGCCGAGACATTTCCTGGTGACCGAGAATTTCAGTTTTTTGGATATCAAGAGAAAGACATCCATAATGTTCTTTGGGAACTGGAATCCAAGATTCCTGGTTCACCTTCACAAGACACCCCCAAAATTTGGAATATTCCCAACCCAAAACCCCAATTGCTACCTGCCCACCCACAAGAATTTTCTGTACTTTGAGGTCACCTGAATCGAGGAATTTTTACCAATATACCTTTTGATTCTGGGGAATATGATTATGGTCATAGATGGTCCCAGGAAACAAAAGGATTCCTAGGGCCAAATCCATGATTACAACTAACAAGAGGACCAGAAAGATCTTGAGGATCTGTAATGACATACTTAGCTTATTCATGGAACAAGTAGCTCTGAAAATATAGGGACACAGAAGCCCAGATTGCTGATTAAACCTTATCAAACGGCCGTGTAGATACTGGAAAATGAGAACCCCTAGAACGGGATTTCTATTTAATTCTCAGTAAGATGCCCTGATTTTTCCTGTCAATTTGGATTACAAATTCAGTATATCAAAAGACACATGCCCAGAAGTTTCCTACGTTCGTGGATTCCTTGATTCCTGGTTACCATTAAAAGTACGTAGTAAACATTTGGCAAGTGCAAAATCCTTGTCCCTTCTCAAAATCACAAGAGACACGGAATGGGAAGGTTTACAGGGTTCACCTTAAGAACAGAGTTACTTCCAAATATGGTAAGAAGATTCTTTTTGTCCTGGAATCTTGCCTTAGTTGTTCTGAGGAACGTAACACACTTGGAGTGCCCAATACCATTTATAAATTTTAAGAGGACCAGAATGTTGCTGGAGTCTTGAAATGACCGATTCATAATATCCGAATGATAAATTGCTCTGAAACATATAGGAAGATTGAAGATCTGCTTCTTGTTTGTCCCTTAGCAGACAACCTGGGAATTTTTTGGATTGAGGGCGTGTACAACATTGATTCTTTATTCGTACTTAGTTGGAGGCCATGTAGTGTCCTGTAGGTGAGGACTCTCTTTCCCTTGATTCTTGTTTCGAAACCCGGATTCTTGTTTAGCCCTTAGTAAGAAGTCATGTAGATTTCTTGATAGAGGAACCGTGGAAAACAGATTTCTTCTCTTTTATTAGCACGAGGCCATGTAGTTTCCTGTATATGAGGATTGCTATTACACATATTCATGCCTCGAATCCCTGATTCTTCTGTAGCCGTCAGCAAGATGCCTTGTAGATTTTCTGAACTGAGGACTCGTATAACCCAGATTCTTTATTTTTAGCAACAGCCGTGCGGTTACCTGTATATGAGTACTCCTGTTCACAGATACATGCGTTGAAAACTTTACTCTTGTTTAGCTCTTAGGAAGATGCAGTATGTTTTTTGGATATTGAGAAAACATGTCACACACATTCCTTATTCTTTCTTCGGGAAAGTCAGTGCATTTGTCTGTATATGAGCATTTCATTTCACTAGTTCATGCTTCAAAAACACAAATTCGTGTTTAGCCCTTAGTAAGAAACCCTGAAGTTTTATTGGGATGGAGGACACGTGTAAACCACATTCCTAGTTCTCCTTTTGGAATAGACTGTGCAGTTTTCTGTATAGGAGGACTCCCGTTATCCAGAATCTTACTCCCAATACCTGAATGGTGGTAATTTCTAAGCGATACGGTCTGTAGGTTTTTGGGATGGAGGTCTCATGTAACCAAGATTTCTTATTCTTCCATAGCAACAGGTTGTGTAGTGTTCTCCATATGAGGATTCCCATTACTGAAATTCCTGCTTCATTCTCAGCAAGATACCAAGATATTTCCTGGTGACCTAGAATTCCGGTGACTTGGATATCAAGAGAAAGATTACCATAAATTTCTTGTGGAATTGGTAGCCAAGATTCCTGGTCCCTTTTCAAAAGACACACCAAAATTGTGGCGACATAGAATCCCAGATTGCTGATTAAACCTTATCAAGAGATTTGTAGATTTAGGCGATTGACAATTCCAAGAAGCAGATTCCCTTTCCGTTCTCAGCAAGATGCACGGAATTTCCCTTTCCATGTGGATTCCAAAACTCTGTGTACAAAAATGCAGAAGCCCAGATGTTTCCTAAGGACGTGGAATCCATGGAACCTGGTTATATTTTATTAATTTGTAATAAATATTTGGCAACTGCAAAACCCTCGGGCCCTCTTCAAATAAAGAACAAACGGAAATTTAAGGATTACAAGTCTCTTAGACCATAGTGCATCAAATACGGCAATATGATACTTTTTTCAGGAATCTGGCATTATGTTCCGAGGACTAAAGGGATTTGTACTACCAGATACCCGATTACAACTCTCAGGAGGACCAGAATGTTGCTGGAGTCCTAAAATGACTGATTCATAATACCCACAAGCCATATATCTCTGAAACATGAGATGACCTCAAAGCCTTGATTCTTGTTTACACCGCAACAAGACACCCTGAGAATTTTTCGGATTCTGGACAAGTGTATCACAGATTCCTTATTCTTCTTTACTGAGGGGACGTGTAATGTCCTATATATGAGGACTCTCGTTCCCTAGAGTCCTGTCTGGAAACCCTAATTCTTGTTTTGCCATTAGCAACATGTCATGTTGATATTGTGATAGAGGAACCGTGTAAAAGAGGTTTCTTAGTTCTCTTTAGCTAGAGATCAAGTAGACTCTGCATATGAGGACTGCTATTACCAATGTTCAAGCTCCTAAATCCTGATTCTTGTTTAGCCAACAGCAGATGGCCTGTTGATTTTAAGGACTGACGACTGCTATAACCCCTATTCTTTTTCTTCCTTGGCAAGAGGCTGTGTATTTTCCTGTATATTAGGATTCTCATTAGATACATCCTGCTTCGAAACTCTGATTCTTTTTAGAACTGTCCAAGATGTTCTGTAGATTTTTGGGATTGAAGTCTCATGTAACCCAGATTCCTTATTCTTTCTTAGCAAAATTTCATGTAGTTGCCTGTAAAGAAGGACTCCATTTTCCAGATTCATGCTCAAAAACACCGTGATTCATGTTTAACCCATAGCAAGATGACCTTAAGCTTTTTTGGGATTGAGTTCCCCAGTAAGGCAAATTCTTATTCTTACTTTGCAATAGACAGTGAAGTTTCCTTTATGTGAGGACTCCCATTACCCAGATTCCTACTTCAAAAAACTGATTTGTGGTTACTTTTAGGAAGACAGCGTGTAGTTTTTGGGATTGAGGACTTACATAAAGAAGATTACTTATAATTCCTTAGCAATATGACGTGTAGTTTCCTGTATATGACGACCTCCATTACCCAGCTTCCTGCATCCCTATGCAGGATGCTGCGACAGTTCCTGGTGACCGAGTAGTCCAGTTTTTTGTATATCAAGAGAAAGACGTTCATAATGTCCTTTGGGA
>NW_007133377.1:0-794 GCF_000164805.1 Carlito syrichta | reverse complement strand
AACCCTGAAGTTTTATTGGGATGGAGGACACGTGTAAACCACATTCCTAGTTCTCCTTTTGGAATAGACTGTGCAGTTTTCTGTATAAGAGGACTCCCATTATCCAGAATCTTACTCCCAATACCTGAATGGTGGTAATTTCTAAGCGATACGGTCTGTAGGTTTTTGGGATGGAGGTCTCATGTAACCAAGATTTCTTATTCTTCCATAGCAACAGGTTGTGTAGTGTTCTCCATATGAGGACTCCCATTACTGAAATTCCTGCTTCATTCTCAGCAAGATACCAAGATATTTCCTGGTGACCTAGAATTCCGGTGACTTGGATATCAAGAGAAAGATTACCATAAATTTCTTGTGGAATTGGTAGCCAAGATTCCTGGTCCCTTTTCAAAAGACACACCAAAAATGTGGCGACATAGAATCCCAGATTGCTGATTAAACCTTATCAAGAGATTTGTAGATTTAGGCGATTGACAATTCCAAGAAGCAGATTCCCTTTCCGTTCTCAGCAAGATGCACGGAATTTCCCTTTCCATGTGGATTCCAAAACTCTGTGTACAAAAATGCAGAAGCCCAGATGTTTCCTAAGGACGTGGAATCCATGGAACCTGGTTATATTTTATTAATTCTTAATAAATATTTGGCAACTGCAAAACCCTCGGGCCCTCTTCAAATAAAGAACAAACGGAAATTTAAGGATTACCAAGTTCCTCTTAAGACCAAGTTGCATCCAATACGGCAATATGATACTTTTTTCCAGGATCTGGCCTTAATTGTCCCGAGGAACTAAAGGG
>NW_007133376.1:0-777 GCF_000164805.1 Carlito syrichta | reverse complement strand
TTCTTGTTTAGCCAACAGCAGATGGCTGTTGATTTTAAGGACTGACGAGTGCTATAATCCCTATTATTTTTCTTCCTTGGCAAGAGGCTATTTCCTGTATATTAGGATTCTCATTAGATACATCCTGCTTCGAAACTCTGATTCTTTTTAGAAGTGTCCAAGATGTTCTGTAGATTTTTGGGATTGAAGTCTCGTGTAACCCAGATTCCTTATTCTTTCTTAGCAAAATTTCATGTAGTTGCCTGTAAAGAAGGACTCCATTTTCCAGATTCATGCTCAAAAACACCGTGATTCATGTTTAACCCATAGCAAGATGACCTTAAGCTTTTTTGGGATTGAGTTCCCCAGTAAGGCAGATTCTTATTCTTACTTTGCAATAGGCAGTGAAGTTTCCTTTATGTGAGGACTTCCATTACCCAGATTCCTATTTCAAAAAACTGATTCATGGTTACGTTTAGGAAGACAGCTTGTAGTTTTTGGGATTGAGGACTTACATAAGGAAGATTACTTATAATTCCTTAGCAATATGACGTGTAGTTTCCTGTATATGACGACCTCCATTACCCAGCTTCCTGCATCCCTATGCAGGATGCTGCAACAGTTCCTGGTGACCGAGTATTCCAGTTTTTTGTATATCAAGAGAAAGACGTTCATAATGTCCTTTGGGAACTGGAATCCAAGATTCCTTGTTCCCCTTCACAAGACCTCTCCAAAATGTGGAGTCTTCAAAACACAACTTCCCAATTCTGACCTGCCCGCCCTCAAGAATTTTCTGTA
>NW_007133375.1:0-1031 GCF_000164805.1 Carlito syrichta | reverse complement strand
TCATGCTCAAAAACCCCGTGATTCATGTTAACCCCATAGCAAGATGACCTTAAGCTTTTTTGGGATTGAGTTCCCCAGTAAGGCAGATTCTTATTCTTACTTTGCAATAGGCAGTGAAGTTTCCTTTATGTGAGGACTCCCATTACCCAGATTCCTACTTCAAAAAACTGATTCCTGGTTACGTTTAGGAAGACAGCGTGTAGTTTTTGGGATTGAGGACTTACATAAGGAAGATTACTTATAATTCCTTAGCAATATGACGTGTAGTTTCCTGTATATGACGACCTCCATTACCCAGCTTCCTGCATCCCTATGCAGGATGCTGCAACAGTTCCTGGTGACCGAGTAGTCCAGTTTTTTGTATATCAAGAGAAAGACGTTCATAATGTCCTTTGGGAACTGGAATCCAAGATTCCTTGTTCCCCTTCACAAGACCTCTCCAAAATGTGGAGTCTTCAAAACACAACTTCCCAATTCTGACCTGCCCGCCCTCAAGAATTTTCTGTACTTTGAGGTCACCTGAATTGAGGAATTTTGTACCAATATACCTTTTGATTCTGGGGAATATGATTATGGTCATAGATGGTCCCAGGAAACAAAAGGATTTCTAGGGCCAAATCCTTGATTACAACTAAGAAGAGGACCAGAAAAATCCTGAGGATCTGTAATGACAGATTTAACATATCCATGGAGCATGTAACTCTGAAAATGTAGGGACACAGAAGAACAGATTGCTGATTAAACCTTATCAAGAGGCCCTGTAGATTCCAGAAAATGAGAACTCCTAGAACCGAATTTCCTTTTAATTCTCAGTAAGATGCCCTGATTTTTCCTGTCGATTTGGATTCCAAATTCAGTATATCAAAAGACAGATGCCCATTAGTATCCTAGGTTCGTGGATACCATGATTATTGGTTACCATTAAAACAACGTAGTAAACATTTGGCAAGTTCAAAACCCTTGTCCCTTCTCAAAATCCCAAGAGACACAGAAGTGCAAGGATTACAGGGTTCACCTAAGACCAGAATTAC
>NW_007133374.1:0-796 GCF_000164805.1 Carlito syrichta | reverse complement strand
TATGACCGATTCATAATATGCGAATGCTAAAATGCTCTGAAACATTTGGGAGCTCGAAGATCTATTTGTTGTCTGTCCCATAGCAGACAACCTGGGAATTTTTTGGATTGAGGGCGAGTACAACAATAATTCTTCATTCGCCCTAAGTTGGAGGCCATGTAGTGTCCTGTATGTGAGCACTCTCTTTCCCTTGATTCCAGTGTCGAAACCCTGATACTTGTTTAGCTCTTAGTTAGAAGTCATGCATATTTATTGATAGAGGAACCGTTGAAAACAGATTACTTCTCTCTTTTATAAGCAAGAGGACATGTAGTTTCCTGTATATGAGGATTGCTATTACCCACATTCATGCCTCGAATCCCTGATTTTTCTAAATTCGTCAGCAAGATGCCCTGTAGATTTTCAGGACTGAGGCCTCGAATAACACAGATTCCTTATTTTTAGCAACATCCATGCAGTTACATGTATATGAGTACTCCTGTTCACAGATACATGCGGCGAAAGCTTGATTCGTGTTTAGATCTTTCGAAGACGCCGTATATTTTTTTGGAGATTGAGAATACATGTCACCCATATTCCTTATTCTTTCTTAGGAAAAGTCAGTGCATTTGTCTGTATATGAGCATTTCATTTCCTTAGTTCATGCTTCAAAAACCCAAATTCGTGTTTAGCCCTTAGCAATAAATGCTGAAGTTTTATTGGGATGGAGGACACGTGTAAACCAGATTCCTTATTCTCCTTTAGAAACAGACAGTGCAGTTTCCTGTATATGAGGACTCCCATTATCCAGATTCCG
>NW_007133373.1:0-720 GCF_000164805.1 Carlito syrichta | reverse complement strand
CCTCGGAGGCCATGTAGTGTCCTGTATGTGAGCACTCTCTTTCCCTTGATTCCTGTTTCGAAACCCTGATACTTGTTTAGCCCTTAGTTAGAAGTCATGCATATTTATTGATAGAGGAGCCGTTGAAAACAGATTACTTCTCTCTTTTATAAGCAAGAGGACATGAAGTTTCCTGTATATGAGGATTGCTATTACCCACATTCATGCCTCGAATCCCTGATTTTTCTATATTCGTCAGCAAGATGCCCTGTAGATTTTCAGGACTGAGGCCTCGAATAACACAGATTCCTTATTTTTAGCAACATCTATGCAGTTACATGTATATGAGTACTCCTGTTCACAGATACATGCGACGAAAGCTTGATTCGTGTTTAGATCTTTCGAAGACGCCGTATGTTTTTTTGGAGATTGAGAATACATGTCACCCATATTCCTTATTCTTTCTTAGGAAAAGTCAGTGCATTTGTCTGTATATGAGCATTTCATTTCCTTAGTTCATGCTTCAAAAACCCAAATTCGTGTTTAGCCCTTAGCAATAAATGCTGAAGTTTTATTGGGATGGAGGACACGTGTAAACCAGATTCCTTATTCTCCTTTAGCAACAGACAGTGCAGTTTCCTGTATATGAGGACTCCCATTATCCAGATTCCTACTCCCAAAACCTGAATGGGGGTTAGCTCTTAGCAAGACGGTCTGTAGATTTTTGGGATGGACGCCTCA
>NW_007133372.1:0-804 GCF_000164805.1 Carlito syrichta | reverse complement strand
CTACAAAATATTTGGCAACTGCAAAACCCTCGGGCCCTCTACAAATAAAGTACAAACGGAAATTTAATGATTGCCAAGTTCATCTTAAGACCAAGGTTACATTCAAATATGGCAATATGATACTTTTTTTCTGGGAATCTGGCATTAATTGTCCCAAGGAATTTAAGGAATTGGTACTACCAGACTCCCAATTACAACTCTCAAGAGGATCAGAATGTTGCTGGAGTCCTGAAATGATTGATTAATAATACCCACAAGCCAAATATCTCTGAAACATGAGACGCGCCGAAGCCTTGATTCTTGTTTATACCGCAGCAAGACGCTCTGGGAATTTTTTAGATTGTGGACTAGTGTATCACAGATTCTTTATTCTTCTTTACCGAGGGGCCGTGTAATGTCCTGTATATGAGGATTCCCTTTCCCCAGATTCCTGTTTGGAAACCCTGATTTTTGTTTTGCCATTAGTAACATATCATGTAGATATTGTGACAGAGGTACCGTGTAAAAGGGGTTTCTTAGTTCTCTTTAGCTAGAGATCAAGTAGATTCTGCATATGAGTACTGCTATTACCTAGGTTCCAGCTTCTAAACCCTGATTCTTGTTTAGCCCACAGCAGATGGCCTGTTGATTTTAAGGACTGAGGACTGCTATAACCCCGATTTTTTTTCACCCTTGGCAACGGGCTGTGTATTTTCCTGTATATTTGGACTCGCATTAGATACCTCCTGCTTCGAAACTCTGATTATTTTTAGAACGTTCCAAGATGCTCTGTCGATTTTTGGGATGGAGGACTCGCATAACCCA
>NW_007133371.1:0-728 GCF_000164805.1 Carlito syrichta | reverse complement strand
CAGCAAGACGCTCTGGGAATTTTGGATTGTGAATAGTGTATCACAGATTCTTATTCTTCTTTACCGAGGGGCCCGTGTAATGTCTTGTATATGAGGATTCCCTTTCCCCAGATTCCTGTTTGGAAACCCTGATTTTTGTTTTGCCATTAGTAACATATCATGTAGATATTGTGACAGAGGTACCGTGTAAAAGGGGTTTCTTAGTTCTCTTTAGCTAGAGATCAAGTAGATTCTGCATATGAGGACTGCTATTACCTAGGTTCCAGCTTCTAAACCCTGATTCTTGTTTAGCCCACAGCAGATGGCCTGTTGATTTTAAGGACTGAGGACTGCTATAACCCCGATTCTTTTTCACCCTTGGCAACGGGCTGTGTATTTTCCTGTATATTTGGACTCGCATTAGATACCTCCTGCTTCGAAACTCTGATTATTTTTAGAACGTTCCAAGATGCTCTGTCGATTTTTGGGATGGAGGACTCGCGTAACCCAGATTCCTTATTCTTTCTTAGCAAAAGGCCATGTAGTTGCCTGTCAATAAGGACTCCATTTTCCAGATTCATGCTCGAAAACACCATAATTCGTGTTTAGCCCATAGCAAGATGACCTTAAGCTTTTTGGGGATTGAGGACCAGAGTAACGCAGATTCTTATTCTTAATTAGCAATAGGCAGTGAAGTTTCCTTTATGTGAGGACTCCCATTACCCAGATTCTTACTTCAAAAACCTGAT
>NW_007133370.1:0-915 GCF_000164805.1 Carlito syrichta | reverse complement strand
CTGTATCACAGATTCTTTATTCTTCTTTACCGAGGGGCCGTGTAATGTCCTGTATATGAGGATTCCCTTTCCCCAGATTCCTGTTTGGAAACCCTGATTTTTGTTTTGCCATTAGTAACATATCATGTAGATATTGTGACGGAGGTACCGTGTAAAAGGGGTTTCTTAGTTCTCTTTAGCTAGAGATCAAGTAGATTCTGCATATGAGGACTGCTATTACCTAGGTTCCAGCTTCTAAACCCTGATTCTTGTTTAGCCCACAGCAGATGGCCTGTTGATTTTAAGGACTGAGGACTGCTATAACCCCGATTTTTTTTCACCCTTGGCAACGGGCTGTGTATTTTCCTGTATATTTGGACTCGCATTAGATACATCCTGCTTCGAAACTCTGATTATTTTTAGAACGTTCCAAGATGCTCTGTCGATTTTGGGGATGGAGGACTCGCATAACCCAGATTCCTTATTCTTTCTTAGCAAAAGGTCATGTAGTTGCCTGTCAATAAGGACTCCATTTTCCAGATTCATGCTCGAAAACACCATGATTCGTGTTTAGCCCATAGCAAGATGACCTTAAGCTTTTTGGGGATTGAGGACCAGAGTAACGCAGATTCTTATTCTTAATTAGCAATAGGCAGTGAAGTTTCCTTTATGTGAGGACTGCCATTACCCAGATTCTTACTTCAAAAACCTGATTCGTGGTTACGTCTTAGGAAGACGGCCTGTAGTTTTTGGGATTGAGGACTCACATAAGGAAGATTCCTTCTACTTCCGTTGCAATATGACGTGTAGTTTCCTGTATATGACGACCTTCAATACCCAGATTCCTGCTTCACTCTGCAGGATGCCTTGACAGTTCCTGGTGACCGAAAATTCCAGGTTTTTGGATGTCAGGAGAAAGACGTCCATAATGTTCTT
>NW_007133369.1:0-812 GCF_000164805.1 Carlito syrichta | reverse complement strand
CAAAACACCCAATTCCTACCTACCCACCACAAGAATTTTCTGTACTTTGAGGTCACCTAAATCAAGGAATTTTGTACCAATATAACTTTTGCTTCTGGGATATATGATTATGGTCATAGATGGTCACAGGAATCAAAAGAATTTCTAGGTCCAAATCCTTGATTACAACTCACAAGAGGACAAGAAAGATCCTGAGGATATGTAATGACAGATTTAGCATATCCACGGAGAAAGTAGCTCTGAAAATGTAGGGACCCAGAAGCTCAGATTGCTGATTAAACCTCATCAAGAGGCCCTGTAGATTCCGGAAAATGAGAACCCTAGAATCGGATTTCTTTTAAATTTTCAGTAAGATGCCCTGATTTTTCTTGTTGATTTGGATTCCCCATTCAGTATAACAAAAGGCACATACCCAGATGTTTCCAGGTTTGTGGATTCCATGACTCCTGGTTACAATTAAAAGTACGTAGTAAACATTTGGCAAGTGCAAAACCCTTGTCCCTTCTCAAATTAAAAAGAGACAGTGAAGGGGAAGGATTACAGGGTTCACCTTAAGACCAGAGTTACATCCAAATATGGCAAGAAAATTCTTTTTGTCCTGGAATCTGGTTTTAGTTTTTCTGAAGAACCTAACGGACTTGCATTGCCCAATATCATTTACAACTTTTAAGAGGACCAGAATGTTGCTGGAGTCCTGATATGACAGATTCATAATATCCGATGATAAAATGCTCTGAATATTTGGGGAGCTCGAAGATCTGTTTCTTGTTTGTCCGTAGCAGACAACCTGGGAATTTTTTGGATTCAGGGCG
>NW_007133368.1:0-679 GCF_000164805.1 Carlito syrichta | reverse complement strand
ATTTCCAGTTGCTTTGATATCAAGAGAAAGACTCCCATAAAGTTCTTGAGGAATGGGAACCCAAGATTCCTGGTCCCTTTTTCAAAAGACACACCAAAAATGTGGCAACATAGAAGCATAGATGACTAATTAAACCTTATCAAGAGACTTTGTAGATTTAGGCGATTGAGAACTCCAAAATCCGGATTCCCTTTCTGCTCTCAGCAAAATGCCTTGAATTACCCTGTCCATGTGGATTCCAGATATCTGTGTACAAAAATGTAGATGCCCAGATGTTTCCTAGGGATGTGGAATCCATGGATACTGGTAACATTTCAATAATTCGTACTAAATATTTGGCAACTGCAAAACCCTCGGAACCTCTGCAAATAAAGTTCAAATGGAAATTTAAGGATTACCAAGTTCATCTTAATACCAATGTTACATCCAAATACGACAATATGATACTTTTTTTCCAGAATATGGCTTTAATTGTTCCTGGTGACCGAGAATTCCAGTATTTTGGATATCAAATTTGGGAACTGGAATCCAAAATTCCAGGTTCCCCTTCACAAAACCTCCCCAAAATGTGGAGTATTCCAAACCCAAAACACCAAATCCTTCCTGCCCACAAACTAAAATTTTCTGTATGCTGAGGTCACCTGAATTGAGGAATTTTGTACCAATATACCTTTTGATG
>NW_007133367.1:0-799 GCF_000164805.1 Carlito syrichta | reverse complement strand
TGGTTACCGTTTAAGTACGTAGTAAACATTAGGCAAGTGCAAAACCCTTGTCCCTTCTCAAAAAAAAAAGAGACACGGAAGAGGAAGGATTACAAGGTTCACTTATGACCAGTGTTACATCCAAATATTGCAAGAAGATTCTTTTTGTCCTGGAATTTGGCCTTAGTTGTTCTGAGGAACCTAACGGATTTGGAGTGCCCAATATCATTTACAACTTTTAAGAGTACCAGAATGTTGCTGGAGTCCTGAAATGACCGATTTATAATATCCGAATGCTAAATTGCTCTGATACATTTGGGGAGCTCCAAGATCTGTTTCTTGCTTGTCCCATAGCAGACAACCTGGGAATTTTTTTGGATTGAGGCGCGTACAACAATGATTCTTTATTCATATTTATGTGGAGACCATGTAGTGTCCTGTATGTGAGGACTCTCTTTCCCTTGATTCCTGTTTCAAAACCCTGATACTAGTTTAGCACTTAGTAAGAAGTCATGTAGATTTTTTGACAGAGGAACCATGGAAAACAGATTTCTTCTCTTTTATTAGCATGAGGCCATGTAGTTTCCTGTATATGAGGATTGCTATTACCCACATTCATGCCGCGAATCCGTGATTCTACTATAGCCGTCAGCAAGATGTCCTGTAGATTTTCAGGACTGAGGATGCGTATAACGCAGATTCCTTCTTTTTAGCATCAGCCATGCAGCTACCTGTATATGAGTACTCCGGTTCACAAATGCATGCGTCGAAAGCTTGATCCTTGTTTAGATCTTAGGAAGACACCGTATATTTTTTGGGA
>NW_007133366.1:0-841 GCF_000164805.1 Carlito syrichta | reverse complement strand
TCCAGTTGCTTAGATATCAAGAGAAAGACTACAATAATTTTCTTGAGGAATAGGAACCCAAGATAACTGGTTCCTTTCCAAAAAACACACTAAAAATGTGGCGACACAGAAGCCCACATTGCTGGTTAAACAGTATCAAGAGACTTTGTAGATTTAGGCGATTGAGAACTCCAAGAACCGGATTCCCTTTCCGTTCTCAGCAAGATGCCCTGATTTTCACTATCCATGTGGATTCCAAAACTCTGTTTGCAAAATGCAGATCCTCAGATATTTCCTAGGGACGTGGAATCCATGAATCCTGTTACATTTTAATAATTCGTACTAAATATTTGGCAACTGCAAAACCCTCGGCCCCTCTCCAAATAAAGTACAAACGGAAATTTAAGGATAACCAAGTTCATCTTAAGACCAAAGTTACATCCATATATGGCAATATGATACTTTTTTTTCTGGGAATCTGGCCTTAATTGTCCCGAGGAACTTACAGGATTTGTACTACCAGATACCCGATTACAACTCTCAAGAGGACCAGAATGTTGCTGGAGTCCTGAAATGACTGATTCAAAATACCCACAAGCCAAATATCTCTGAAACATGAGACGAGCTTGAAACCTTGATTCTTGTTTATACCGCAGCAAGACGCCCTGAGAATTTTACGGATTGTGGTGTAGTGTATCACAGATTCCTTTTTCTTCTTTACTGAGGGGCTTTGTAATGTCCTGTATATGAGGACTCCCTTTCCCCAGAATCCTGTCTGAAAAACGTGATTCTTGTTTTGCCAGTAGCAAGATGTCATGTAGATATTGGAATGGAGGAACCGTGTAAAACAGCTTTCTTTTTT
>NW_007133365.1:0-805 GCF_000164805.1 Carlito syrichta | reverse complement strand
TTCATTTCCCGTAGTTTATGCTTCAAAAACCCAAATTCCTGTTTAGCCCTTAGCAAGTAACCCTGAAGTTTTATTGGGATGGAGGACACGTGTAAACCAGATTCCTTATTCTCCTTTAGCAATAGAGAGTGCAGTTTCCTGTTTATGAGGACTCCCATTATCCAGATTCCTACTCCGAAAACCTGATTGGTGGTTATCTCTTAGAAAGATGGTCTGTATGTTTTTGGGATGGAGGCCTCGTGTAACCAAGATTCCTTTTTCTTCCGTAGCAACAGGTCGTGTAGTGTTCTGTATATGAGGACTTCCAGTACTGAAATTCCTGCTTCATTCTCGGCAAGACGCCAAGATATTTCCTGGTGACCTAGAATTTCAGATGCTTGGATATCCAGAGAAAGACTCCCATAAAGTTCTTGAGGAATTGGAACCCAAGATTCCTGGTTCCTTTTCAAAAGACACACTAAAAATGTGGCGACATGGAAGCCCAGATTGCTGATGAAACCTTATCAAGAGACTCTGTAGATTTAGGCGATAGAGAAATCCAAGAACAGGATTTGCTTTCCGTTCTCAGCAAGATGCCCTGAATTTCCCTGTCCATGTGGATTCCAAAACTCTGTGTACAAAAATGCAGATGCCCAGGTGTGTCCTAGGGACGTGGAAACCATGGATCCTGGTTACATTTTAATACTTCGTACAAAATACTTTGCAACTGCAAAGCCCTCGGCCCCCCTACAAATAAAGTACAAACGAAAATTTAAGGATTACCAAGTTCCTGTTAAGACCAAAGTTACATCCAAATACGGCAAGA
>NW_007133364.1:0-757 GCF_000164805.1 Carlito syrichta | reverse complement strand
TTTGGGATTGAGGACTGATATAAGGAAGTTTCCTTATACTTCCTTAGCAATATGACATTTAGTTTCTGTTGGGAACCAACATCTATACCTACAAGGCTGTGGCCTGTAAAGGCCCATCTGGAGGATCGCCTCTGACATAGGATATCAGTTATACCTATAATATTGGCGTGTGATTAGTGACCAGTGTGTATACATGGCAGTAAAACTTATAAGTAAATATCAATATGCCTGATGGAGAGTGCATAGCAGAATTATTTTTCTCTGTCTTTCTAAGTTTTACTTCTTTCTAGATATTTTTAAACTTCTATTTCCTTGTAGACTGATTAGTCAGCTCTTGTTCCCAAAGGCAGTTTCTCCTAGGATTAAGATTAGAAACTAAATTATCATAATAGTTTTATTGCCCTGCCCCTAGCCAGGCAGGACGTTTTTCTTGTTTTGTTACATGCTGAAACTCTGTTTGCTTCAGCCCATGGTCATTGTCATGGTAACCGTGCAGCCCATTATCCAAGAGTGTGACAGCTACTATTTGATTTTTAGAATAGACTTGTTTCGATAAAACATACATTTAAGACGATACAATTTTCATAGAAAAGATTTAAACAGCAATAAGCATTCATAGAAAACTTTTAAGTTTTGTTTGAGCTTTAAGTTTCCTTTTCTCAGATTATGACTTTAGTTCCTGTTCCTGTAGGCCGATTTTAAGTATACCAAAATTTTCCCAACGGTGTTGTTTTTGCTTCTAATATGACTATAGGAA
>NW_007133363.1:0-3547 GCF_000164805.1 Carlito syrichta | reverse complement strand
TTACATGGCTGAGGCCTGTCAAGGCCCATCTGGAGGATCGCCTCTGACATAGGATATCAGTTATACCTATACTATTGGCGTGTGATTAGTGACCAGTGTGTATACATGGCAGTAAAACTTATAAGTAAATATCAATATGCCTGATGGAAAGTGCATAGCAGAATTATTTTTCTCTATCTTTCTAAGTTTTATTTCTTTCTAGATATTTTTAAACTTCTATTTCCTTGTAGACTGGTTAGTCAGCTCTTGTTCCCAAGGCAGTTTCTCCTAGGATTAAGATTAGAAACTAAATTATCAAAATAGTTTTATTGCCCTGCCCCTAGCCAGGCAGGACGTTTTTCTTGTTTTGTTACATGCCGAAACTCTGTTTGCTTCAGCCCATGGTCATTGTCATGGTAACCGTGCAGCCCATTATCCAAGAGTGTGACAGCTACTATTTGATTTTTAGAATAGACTTGTTTGGATAAAACATACATTTAAGATGATACACTTTCCATCGAAAAGATTTAAACAGTAATAAGCATTCATAGAAAACTTTTAAGTTTTGTTTGAACTTTAAGTTTCCTTTTCTCAGATTATGACTTTAGTTCCTGTTCCTGTAGGCCAATTTTAAGTATACCAAAATTTTCCCAACGGTGCTGTTTTTGCTTCTAATATGACTATAGGAAATTTTACACATAGCCATGTATTAATATACTAGGAAAAAAGGTTTAAGTTTTGGGTTAAAGTCCAATCACCAGATCATATAAAAATTAAAGTTTAGGTTTATGAAACTCATATAAGTCATGGTTAGGTTTTATAGTTTAAGAATAAGTTTTAATTGCTATAGAATTACAGGACACTACGTTGAATCATAAAAGGTTAATAGAACAGCTAAGTCATTTAAGTAAACTTATAGATTATAGTATAGTGTTAAGTTGATAATATTAATCATTAAAAATATTTGGAGTCAGTGAACTTGGATTAAACCTAGAGTTAACTCAGAAAAGTTTTTTGTATTAATCAGGGTTTAGAACAAAGAGTATAATCAGAATGATTTATTGAACACTATTGAAGAAATTTTGAACAATTGAAATTGTGCACCTGTTACCTTGATGTGAGTTTTGTGAAGCACATCAGGCATCATGGAGTTCGAATTGTTTGCTCGAAACGTGCAAGTCTTGTGAGGGTCTTGTGATGCATGGTTTGTAAAGCACGGAACTTGTACGCCCCCAGCAAGTGATTATCACACTGCTGGAGGGAATAGAAAATGGTACATAAGTTGGAAAAGATTTGAATAAAATTGGCTTCAGTCCTGATCAGACTGTTCCCAGAAGATCTGCCTCCGAGTGGTCTTCT
Organism: Carlito syrichta; assembly: GCF_000164805.1. Taxonomy (NCBI): domain Eukaryota; kingdom Metazoa; phylum Chordata; class Mammalia; order Primates; family Tarsiidae; genus Carlito; species Carlito syrichta. Next base: position 2,209 of record NW_007133363.1, on the reverse strand, counting down.
TGCCGTCTCCTGATTCTCTGGTGCGGGTCCTAACCCACCCTTGGTCAGTGCTGGTCACTGACAAGTTTCCTCTATAAGGTGACCTTCATTACCCAGCTTCCTGCTTCACTCTGCAGGATGCCGAGACAGTTCCTGGTGACCGAGAATTCCAGTTTTTTGGATATCAAGAGAAAGACGTCCATAATGTTCTTTTGGAACTGGAATCCATGATTCCTGGTTCCCCTTCACGAGACCTCCCTAAAATGTAGAATCTTCTAACCCAACATCCCAATTACGACCTGTCCGCCCACAAGAATTTTCTGAATTTTGAGGTCACCTGAATCGAGGAATTTTGTACCAATATACCTTTTGATTCTGGGCAATATGATTATGGTGGTAGATGTTCCTAGGAAACAAAAGGTTTTTTAGGGCCAGATCGTTGATTACAACTAAGAAGAGGACCATAAAGTTCCTGAGGATCTGTAATGACAGATTTAGCGTATCCACGGTGCAAGTAGCTCTGAAAATGTAGGGACCCAGAAGCCCACATTGCTGATTAAACCTTATCAAGAGGCCCTGTAGTTTCCAGAAAATGAGAACTCCTAGAACCGAATTTCCTTTTCCTTCTCAGTAAGATGCCCTGATTTTGCCTGTCGATGTGGATTCCACACTTCGTATATCAAAAGACAGATGCCCAGAAGTTTTCTAGGTACGTGGATTTATTATTCTTGGTTACCTTTAAAAATATGTACTAAACATTTGGCAAACTGCAAAACCCTTGTCCAGTCACAAAATAAAAAGATACATGGAAGGGGAAGGATTACAGGGTTCTCCTTAAGATCAGAGTTACATCCAAATATGACAAGAAGATTCTTTTTTGTCCTGGAATCTGGCCTTAGTTGATCCGAGGAACCTAACGGACTTGGAGTGCCAATACACGTTTACAACTTTTAAGAGGAACAGAATGTTCTGGAGTCCTAAAATGACTGATCCATAATCTCGGCATGATAAATTGCAACAAAACGTTGGGGAGCACGAAACTCTGTTTCTTGTTTGTCCCATAGCAGACAACCTGGGAATTTTTTGGATCAGGCACAAATACAACAAAGATTCTTTATTCGTACTTAGTTGGAGGCCATGTAGTGTCTTGTATGTGAGGACTCTCCTTCCCTAGATTCCTTTTTCGAAACCCTGATTCTTGTTTACCCCTTTGTAAGACGCCATGTAGATTTTTTGATAGAGGAGCCGTGAAAAACAGATTTCCTCTTTTTTTCTTACTGTGAGGCCATGTATTTTCCTGTATATGAGGATTGCTATTACCCATATTCATGCCTCGAATCCCTGATTCTTCTTTAGCCGTCAGCAAGATGCCCTGTAGATTTTCAGGACTGCGGACTCGTATAACCCAGATTTCAAATTTTTGGCAACAGCCATGCAGTTGCCTGTACATGAGTACTCCTGATCACAGATACATGTTTCGAAAGCTTCATTCTTGTTTAGATCTTAGGAAGATGCCGTATAGTGTTTTGGAGATTGAGAAAATATTTCAGCCATATTCCTTATTCTTTCTTTGGAAAAGTCAGTGCAGTTGCCTGTATATGAGGATTTCATTTCACAAATTTATTGTTCAAAAACCCAAATTCGTGATTAGCCCTTAGCAAGAAACCCTGAAGTTTTTATTGGGATGGAGGACACGTTTAAACCATATTTCTTATTCTCCTTTAGCAATAGACAGTGCACTTCACTGTATATGAGGCCTCCCATTATCCAGATTCTTACTCCCAAAATCTGAATGGTGGTTATCTCTTAGCAAGACATTCTGTAGGTTTTTGGGATGGAGCACTCGTGTAAGCAAGATTTCTTATTCTTCCGTATCAACAGGTCTTGTGGTGTTCTGTATATGAGGACTCTCATTACTGAAATTCCTGCATCATTCTCAGCAAGACGCGAAGATATTTGCTGTTAGCCTAGAATTCCAGTTGCTTGGATATCAAGAGAAAGACTCCCATAAATTTCTTGACGAATAGGAACCCAAGATTCCTGATTCCTTTTCAAAAAACACGCTAAAAATGTGGCGACATAGAAGCCCAGATTGCTGATTAAACAGTATCAAGAGACTTTGTAGATTTAGGCAATTGAGAACCCCAAGAACCGGATTCCCTTTCCGTTCTCAGCAAGATGCCCTGGTTTTCACTGTCCATGTGGATTCCAAAACTCTGTTTACAAAAAG
>NW_007133362.1:0-877 GCF_000164805.1 Carlito syrichta | reverse complement strand
CGAAGGATTACAGGGTTCTCCTTAAGACCAGAGTTACAACCAAATATGACAAGAAGATTCTTTTTTGTCCTCGAATCTGGCCTTAGTTGATCCGAGGAACCTAACGGACTTGGAGTGCCAATACACGTTTACAACTTTTAAGAGGAACAGAATGTTCTGGAGTCCTTAAATGACTGATCCATAATCTCTGCATGCTAAATTGCAACAAAACGTTTGGGGAGCACGAACCTCTGATTCTTGTTTGTCCCATAGCAGACAACCTGGGAATTTTTTGGATCGGGCACAAATACAACAAAGATTCTTTATTCGTACTTAGTTGGAGGCCATGTAGTGTCTTGTATGTGAGGACTCTCCTTCCCTAGATTCCTTTTTCGAAACCCTGATTCTTGTTTACCCCTTCGTAAGACGCCATGTAGATTTTTTGATAGAGGAGCCGTGAAAAACAGATTTCCTCTTTTTTTCTTACTGTGAGGCCATGTATTTTCCTGTATATGAGGATTGCTATTACCATATTCATTCCTCGAATCCCTGATTCTTCTTTAGCCGTCAGCAAGATGCCCTGTAGATTTTCAGGACTGCGGACTCGTATAACCCAGATTCCAAATTTTTAGCAACAGCCATGCAATTGCCTGTACATGAGTACTAGTGATCACAGATACATGTGTCGAAATCTTCATTCTTGTTTAGATCTTAGGAAGACGCCGTATAGTGTTTTGGAGATTGAGAAAATATTTCAGCCATATTCCTTGTTCTTTCTTTGGAAAAGTCAGTGCAGTTGCCTCTTTATGAGGATTTCATTTCACAAATTTATTGTTCAAAAACTCAAATTCGTGATTAGCCCTTAGCAAGAAACCCTGAAGTTTTTATTGGGATGGAG
>NW_007133361.1:0-755 GCF_000164805.1 Carlito syrichta | reverse complement strand
CAGATTCTTTATTCGTACTTAGTTGGAGGCCATGTAGTGTCTTGTATGTGAGGACTCTCCTTCCCTAGATTCCCTTTTTCGAAACCCTGATTCTTGTTTACCCCTTCGTAAGACGCCATGTAGATTTTTTGATAGAGGAGCCGTGAAAAACAGATTTCCTCTTTTTTTCTTACTGTGAGGCCATGTATTTTCCTGTATATGAGGATTGCTATTACCATATTCATTCCTCGAATCCCTGATTCTTCTTTAGCCGTCAGCAAGATGCCCTGTAGATTTTCAGGACTGCAGACTCGTATAACACAGATTCCAAATTTTTAGCAACAGTCATGCAATTGCCTGTACATGAGTACTCCTGATCACAGATACATGTGTCGAAAGCTTCATTCTTGTTTAGATCTTAGGAAGACGCCGTATAGTGTTTTGGAGATTGAGAAAATATTTCAGCCATATTCCTTATTCTTTCTTTGGAAAAGTCAGTGCAGTTGCCTCTTTATAAGGATTTCATTTCACAAATTTATTGTTCAAAAACTCAAATTCGTGATTAACCCTTAGCAAGAAACCCTGAAGTTTTTATTGGGATGGAGGACACGTTTAAACCATGTTTCTTATTCTCCTTTAGCAATAGACAATGCACTTTACTGTATATGAGGCCTCCCATTATCCAGATTCCTACTCCCAAAACCTGAATGGTGGTTATCTCTTAGCAAGACGTTCTGTAGGGTTTTGGGGATGGAGCACTCATGTAAGCAAAATTT
>NW_007133360.1:0-948 GCF_000164805.1 Carlito syrichta | reverse complement strand
CATGTAGATTTTTTGATAGAGGAGCCGTGAAAAACAGATTTCCTCTTTTTTTCTTACTGTGAGGCCATGTATTTCCTGTATATGAGGATTGCTATTACCATATTCATTCCTCGAATCCCTGATCTTCTTTAGCCGTCAGCAAGATGCCCTGTAGATTTTCAGGACTGCAGACTCGTATAACACAGATTCCAAATTTTTAGCAACAGTCATGCAATTGCCTGTACATGAGTACTCCTGATCACAGATACATGTGTCGAAAGCTTCATTCTTGTTTAGATCTTAGGAAGACGCCGTATAGTGTTTTGGAGATTGAGAAAATATTTCAGCCATATTCCTTATTCTTTCTTTGGAAAAGTCAGTGCAGTTGCCTCTTTATGAGGATTTCATTTCACAAATTTATTGTTCAAAAACTCAAATTCGTGATTAGCCCTTAGCAAGAAACCCTGAAGTTTTTATTGGGATGGAGGACACGTTTAAACCATGTTTCTTATTCTCCTTTAGCAATAGACAATGCACTTTACTGTATATGAGGCCTCCCATTATCCAGATTCCTACTCCCAAAACCTGAATGGTGGTTATCTCTTAGCAAGACGTTCTGTAGGGTTTTGGGATGGAGCACTCATGTAAGCAAAATTTCTTATTCTTCCGTATCAACAGGTCTTGTAGTGTTCTGTATATGAGGACTCTCATTACTGAAATTCCTGCATCATTCTCAGCAAGACGCGAAGATATTTCCTGGTAGCCTAGAATTCCAGTTGCTTGGATATCAAGAGAAAGACTCCCATAAATTTCTTGATGAATAAGAGCCCAAAATTCCTGATTCCTTTTCAAAAAACACATTAAAAATGTGGCGACATAGAAGCCCAGATTGCTGATTAACAGTATCAGAGACTTTGTAGATTTAGCGATTGAGAACTCCAGAACTGGATTTCCATTCCGTTCTCAGCA
>NW_007133359.1:0-3988 GCF_000164805.1 Carlito syrichta | reverse complement strand
TAAAATGACTGATCCATAATCTCTGCATGAAAAATGCAACAAAACGTTGGGGAGCACGAAACTCTGTTTCTTGTTTGTCCCATAGCAGACAACCTGGGAATTTTTTGGATCGGGCACAAATACAACAAAGATTCTTTATTTGTACTTAGTTGGAGGCCATGTAGTGTCTTGTATGTGAGGACTCTCCTTCCCTAGATTCCTTTTTCGAAACCCTGATTCTTGTTTACCCCTTTGTAAGACGCCATGTAGATTTTTTGATAGAGGAGCCGTGAAAAACAGATTTCCTCTTTTTTTCTTACTGTGAGGCCATGTATTTTCCTGTATATGAGGATTGCTATTACCCATATTCATTCCTCGAATCCCTGATTCTTCTTTAGCCGTCAGCAAGATGCCCTGTAGATTTTCAGGACTGCGGACTCGTATAACCCAGATTCCAAATTTTTAGCAACAGCCATGCAGTTGCCTGTACATGAGTACTCCTGATCACAGATACATGTTTTGAAAGCTTCATTCTTGTTTAGATCTTAGGAAGACGCCGTATAGTGTTTTGGAGATTGAGAAAATATTTCAGCCATATTCCTTATTCTTTATTTGGAAAAGTCAGTGCAGTTGCCTCTATATGAGGATTTCATTTCACAAATTTATTGTTCAAAAACCCAAATTCATGATTAGCCCTTAGCAAGAAACCCTGAAGTTTTTATTGGGTTGGAGGACACGTTTAAACCATATTTCTTATTCTCCTTTAGCAATAGACAGTGCACTTTACTGTATATGAGGCCTCCCATTATCCAGATTCCTACTCCCAAAATCTGAATGGTGGTTATCTCTTAGCAAGACATTCTGTAGGTTTTTGGGATGGAGCACTATGTAAGCAAGATTTCTTATTCTTCCGTATCAATAGGTCTTCTGGTGTTCTGTATATGAGGACTCTCATTACTGAAATTCCTGCATCATTCTCAGCAAGACGCGAAGATATTTCCTGGTAGCCTAGAATTCCAGTTGCTTGGATATCAAGAGAAAGACTCCTTTAAATTTCTTGACGAATAGGAACCCAAGATTCCTGATTCCTTTTCAAAAAACACATTAAAAATGTGGCGACATAGAATCCCAGATTGCTGATTAAACAGTATCAAGAGACTTTGTAGATTTAGGCGATTGAGAACTCCAAGAACCAGATTCCCATTCCGTTCTCAGCAAGATGCCCTGGTTTTCACTGTCCATGTGGATTCCAAAACTCTGTTTACAAAAATGCAGATCCCCAGATATTTCCTAGTTACGTGGAATCCATGAATCCTGGTTACATTTTAATAATTCGTACTAAGTATTTGGCAACTGCAAAACCCTCGGCCCCTCTCCAAATAAAGTACAAACGGAAATTTAAGGATCACCAAGTTCGTCTTAGGACCAAAGTTACATCCATATACGGCAATATGAAACTTTTTTTCTGGGAATCTGGCCTTAATAGTCCCAAGGAACTTAAGGGATTTTTACTACCAGATACCCGATTACAACTCTCAAGAAGACCAGAATGTTGCTGGAGTCCTGAAATGACTGATGCAAATAACCCACAAGCCAAATATCTCTGAAACATGAGACGAGCTTGAAGCCTTGATTCTTGACTATACCGCAGCAAGACGCCCTGAGAATTTTACACATTGTGGAGTAGTGTATCACAGATTCCTTATTCTTCTTCACCGAGGGGCTTTGTAATGTCCAGTATATGAGGACTCACTTTCCCCAGAATCCTGTCTGGAAACCGTGATCCTTGTTCCGCAAGTAGCAAGATATCATGTAGATATTGGGATGGAGGAACCGTGTAAAACAGGTTTCTTTTTTCTTCTTAGTTAGTGATCGTGTAGATTCTGTATATGAGGACTGGTATTAACTATGTTCCAGCTTCTAAACCCTGATTCTTGATTAGGCTACAGCAGATGGCCTGTTAATTCCTAGGACTGTGGACTGTTATAACACCGATTGTTTTTCTTCCTTTGCAAGGGGCTGTGTATTTTCCTGTATTATAGGACTCTCATTAGTTACATCTTGCTTCGAAATTCTGATTCCTATTAGCACTTTCCTAGATGCTCTGGAGATATTTGGGATTGATGACTCGTGTGACCCAGAATCATTATGCTTTCTTAGCAAAAGGTCATGTAGTTGCCTGTAAATAACGACTCAATTTCCCAATGTCATGCTCGAAAACACCATTATTCGTGTTTAGCCCATAGCATGACGACCTGAAGTTTTTTGGGATTGAGGACATATGCAGTGAAGTTTCCTGTATGTGAGGACTCCCATTACCCAGATTCCTACTTGAAACACTTGATTCGTGGTTACCTCTTAGGAAGACGGCCTTTAGTTTTGGGTTTGAGGTCTCATATAAGGAAGATTCCTTATACTTCCTTAGTAATATGACGTGCAGTTTCCTTATATGACGACCTCCATTACCTAGCTTCCTGTTTCAATCTGCAGGATGCCAAGACAGTTCCTGGAGACCAAGAATTCCAATTTTGGATATCAAAAGAAAGACGTCCATTATGTACTTTTGGAACTGGAATCCAAGATTCCTTGTTCCCCCAAACAAGACCTACCCACAAAGTGGAATACTCCAAATCCATAACCCCAGTTCCTACCTGTCCACCCACAAGAATTTTCTGTATTTATGGTCACCTGAATCGAGGAATTTTGTACCAATATACCTTTTGATTCTGGAGAATATGATTTTGGTCGTAGATGGTCCCAGGAAACAAAAGGAATTCTATGGACAAATCCTGATTAGAACTAATAAGAGAACCAGAATTATCCTTAGGATCTGTAATGACAGATTTAGCATATCCACGGAGCAAGTAGCTCTGAAAATGTAGGGACCCAGAGGCCCAGATTGCTCGTTAAACCATATCAAGAGGACCTATAGATTCTGGAAAATGAGAACTCCTAGAACCGGATTTCCTTTTAATTCTCAGTAAGACGCCCTTATTTTTCCTATCGATTTGGATTCCAATTTCAGTATATCAAAAGACTGATGCCCAGAAGTTTCCTAGGGACGTGGATTCCATGACTCCTGGTTAACATTAAAAGTACATAGTAAACATTTGGCAAGTGCAAAAACTTTTGCAAAATAAAAAAAAAAAACACGTAAGGGGAAGGGTTACAGGTTCACTTAAGATGAGAGTTACATCCAAATATGGAAAGAAGATTCTATTTCTCCTGGAATCTGGCCTTTAGTTGTTTCAAAGAACCTAATGGACTTGGAGTGCCCAATACCCATTTACACCTCTTAAGAGGACCAGAATCTTGCTGGAGTCCTGAAATGACCGATTCATAAAATCCAAATGCTAAATTGTTCCTAAATTTTGGGGAGCTCGAAGATCTCTTTCTTGTTTGTCACATAGCAGACAACCTGGTAATTTATTGGATTGAGGACGCATACAACAATGATTCTTTATTCGTTCTTAGTTGGAGGCCTTGTAGTGTCCTGTATGTTAGGTCTCTCTTTCCCTTGATTCCTGTTTCGAAACCCTGATTCTTGTTTAGCCATTAGTAAGAAGTCATGTAGGTTTTTTGGTAGAGGAACCGTGGAAAACAGATTTCTTCTCTTTTATAAGCAAGAGGACATGTAGCTTCCTGTATATGAGGATTGCTATTACCGACATTCATGCCACGAATTCCTAATTCTTCTTTAGCCGTCAGCAAGATGCCCTGTAGATTTTCAGGACTGAAGACTCTTATTACCCAGATTCCTTATTTTTAGCAAAAGCAGTGCAGTTGCATGTATATGAGTACTCCTGTTCACAGATACATGCGGCGAAAGCTTGATTCTTGTTTAGATCTTAGGAAGACGCCATATATTTTTTTGGAGATTGAGAAAATATGTCACCAACATTCCTTATTCTTTCTTAAGAAAAGTCAGTTCATTTGTCTGTATGAGCATTTCATTTCCCTAGTTTATGCTTCAAAAACCCAAATTCGTGTTTAGCCCTTAGCAAGTAAC
>NW_007133358.1:0-4006 GCF_000164805.1 Carlito syrichta | reverse complement strand
AAGTCAGTGCAGTTGCCTCTATATGAGGATTTCATTTCACAAATTTATTGTTCAAAAACCCAAATTCGTGATTAGCCCTTAGCAAGAAACCCTGAAGTTTTTATTGGGATGGAGGACACGTTTAAACCATATTTCTTATTCTCCTTTAGCAATAGACAGTGCACTTTACTGTATATGAGGCCTCCCATTATCCAGATTCCTACTCCTAAAATCTGAATGGTGGTTATCTCTTAGCAAGACATTCTGTAGGTTTTTGGGATGGAGCACTATGTAAGCAAGATTTCTTATTCTTCCGTATCAATAGGTCTTCTGGTGTTCTGTATATGAGGACTCTCATTACTGAAATTCCTGCATCATTCTCAGCAAGACGCGAAGATATTTCCTGGTAGCCTAGAATTCCAGTTGCTTGGATATCAAGAGAAAGACTCCTTTAAATTTCTTGACGAATAGGAACCCAAGATTCCTGATTGTTTTTCAAAAAACACATTAAAAATGTGGCGACATAGAATCCCAGATTGCTGATTAAACAGTATCAAGAGACTTTGTAGATTTAGGCGATTGAGAACTCCAAGAACCATATTCCCATTCCGTTCTCAGCAAGATGCCCTGGTTTTCACTGTCCATGTGGATTCCAAAATTCTGTTTACAAAAATGCAGATCCCCAGATATTTCCTAGTTACGTGGAATCCATGAATCCTGGATACATTTTAATAATTCGTACTAAGTATTTGGCAACTGCAAAACCCTCGGCCCCTCTCCAAATAAAGTACAAACGGAAATTTAAGGATCACCAAGTTCGTCTTAGGACCAAAGTTACATCCATATACGGCAATATGAAACTTTTTTTCTGGGAATCTGGCCTTAATAGTCCCAAGGAACTTAAGGGATTTTTACTACCAGATACCCGATTACAACTCTCAAGAAGACCAGAATGTTGCTGGAGTCCTGAAATGACTGATGCAAATAACCCACAAGCCAAATATCTCTGAAACATGAGACGAGCTTGAAGCCTTGATTCTTGACTATACCGCAGCAAGACGCCCTGAGAATTTTACGCATTGTGGAGTAGTGTATCACAGATTCCTTATTCTTCTTCACTGAGGGGCTTTGTAATGTCCAGTATATGAGGACTCACTTTCCCCAGAATCCTGTCTGGAAACCGTGATCCTTGTTCCGCAAGTAGCAAGATGTCATGTAGATATTGGGATGGAGGAACCGTGTAAAACAGGTTTCTTTTTTCTTCTTAGTTAGTGATCGTGTAGATTCTGTATATGAGGACTGGTATTAAACTATGTTCCAGCTTCTAAAACCTGATTCTTGATTAGGCTACAGCAATGGCCTGTTAATTCCTAGGACTGTGGACTTTTTATAACACCGATTGTTTTTCTTCCTTTGCAAGGGGCTGTGTATTTTCCTGTATTATAGGACTCTCATTAGTTACATCTTGCTTCGAAATTCTGATTCCTATTAGCACTTTCCTAGATGCTCTGGAGATGTTTGGGATTGATGACTCGTGTGACCCAGAATCATTATGCTTTCTTAGCAAAAGGTCATGTAGTTGCCTGTAAATAACGACTCAATTTCCCAATGTCATGCTCGAAAACACCATTATTCGTGTTTAGCCCATAGCATGGCGACCTGAAGTTTTTTGGGATTGAGGATATATGCAGTGAAGTTTCCTGTATGTGAGGACTCCCATTACCCAGATTCCTACTTGAAACACTTGATTCGTGGTTACCTCTTAGGAAGACGGCCTTTAGTTTTGGGTTTGAGGTCTCATATAAGGAAGATTCCTTATACTTCCTTAGTAATATGACGTGCAGTTTCCTTATATGACGACCTCCATTACCTAGCTTCCTGTTTCAATCTGCAGGATGCCAAGACAGTTCCTGGAGACCAAGAATTCCAATTTTGGATATCAAAAGAAAGACGTCCATTATGTACTTTTGGAACTGGAATCCAAGATTCCTTGTTCCCCCAAACAAGACCTACCCACAAAGTGGAATACTCCAAATCCATAACCCCAGTTCCTACCTGTCCACCCACAAGAATTTTCTGTATTTATGGTCACCTGAATCGAGGAATTTTGTACCAATATACCTTTTGATTCTGGAGAATATGATTTTGGTCGTAGATGGTCCCAGGAAACAAAAGGAATTCTATGGACAAATCCTGATTAGAACTAATAAGAGAACCAGAATTATCCTTAGGATCTGTAATGACAGATTTAGCATATCCACGGAGCAAGTAGCTCTGAAAATGTAGGGACCCAGAGGCCCAGATTGCTCGTTAAACCATATCAAGAGGACCTATAGATTCTGGAAAATGAGAACTCCTAGAACCGGATTTCCTTTTAATTCTCAGTAAGACGCCCTTATTTTTCCTATCGATTTGGATTCCAATTTCAGTATATCAAAAGACTGATGCCCAGAAGTTTCCTAGGGACGTGGATTCCATGACTCCTGGTTAACATTAAAAGTACATAGTAAACATTTGGCAAGTGCAAAAACTTTTGCAAAATAAAAAAAAAAAACACGTAAGGGGAAGGTTTACAGGGTTCACCTTAAGATGAGAGTTACATCCAAATATGGAAAGAAGATTCTATTTCTCCTGGAATCTGGCCTTAGTTGTTTCAAAGAACCTAATGGACTTGGAGTGCCCAATACCCATTTACACCTCTTAAGAGGACCAGAATCTTGCTGGAGTCCTGAAATGACCGATTCATAAAATCCAAATGCTAAATTGTTCCTAAATTTTGGGGAGCTCGAAGATCTCTTTCTTGTTTGTCACATAGCAGACAACTTGGTAATTTATTGGATTGAGGACGCATACAACAATGATTCTTTATTCGTTCTTAGTTGGAGGTCTTGCAGTGTCCTGTATGTTAGGTCTCTCTTTCCCTTGATTCCTGTTTCGAAACCCTGATTCTTGTTTAGCCCTTAGTAAGAAGTTATGTAGGTTTTTTGGTAGAGGAACCGTGGAAAACAGATTTCTTCTCTTTTATAAGCAAGAGGACATGTAGCTTCCTGTATATGAGGATTGCTATTACCGACATGCATGCCACGAAATCCTAATCTTCTTTAGCCGTCAGCAAGATGCCCTGTAGATTTCAGGACTGAAGACTCTTATTACTCAGATTCCTTATTTTAGCAAAAGCAGTGCAGTTGCATGTATATGAGTACTCCTGTTCACAGATACATGCGGCGAAAGCTTGATTCTTGTTTAGATCTTAGGAAGACGCCATATATTTTTTTGGAGATTGAGAAAATATGTCACCAACATTCCTTATTCTTTCTTAGGAAAAGTCAGTTCATTTGTCTGTATGAGCATTTCATTTCCCTAGTTTATGCTTCAAAAACCCAAATTCGTGTTTAGCCCTTAGCAAGTAACCCTGAAGTTTTATTGGGATGGAGGACACGTGTAAACCAGATTCCTTATTCTCCTTTAGCAATAGTGCAGTTTCCTGTTTATGAGGACTCCCATTATCCAGAATCCTACTCCCAAAACCTGATTGGTGGTTATCTCTTAGCAAGATGGTCTGTATGTTTTGGGGATGGAGGCCTCGTGTAACCAAGATTCCTTATTCTTCCGTAGCAACAGGTCGTGTAGTGTTCTGTATATGAGGACTCCCATTACTGAAATTCCTGCTTCATTCTCAGCAAGACGCCAAGATATTTCCTGGTGACCTAGAATTCCAGAAGCTTGGATATCCAGAGAAAGACTCCCATAAAGTTCTTGAGGAATTGGAACCCAAGATTCCTGGTCCCTTTTCAAAAGACACAATAAAAATGTGGCGACATGGAAGCCCAGATTGCTGATGAAACCTTATCAAGAGACTTTGTAGATTTAGGCGATAGAGAATTCCAAGAACCGGATTCTCTTTCCGTTCTCAGCAAGATGCCCTGAATTTCCCTGTCCATGTGGATTCCAAAACTCTGTGTACAAAAATGCAGATGCACAGGTGTGTCCTATGGACGTAGAAACCATGGATCCTGGTTACATTTAA
>NW_007133357.1:0-730 GCF_000164805.1 Carlito syrichta | reverse complement strand
AAACCTTTATTAATGGGATTAGTGCTCCTATAAAAGAGAGCCCTTCCCTTTCTGCCATGTAAGGACACAGAGAGAAGATGGCTGTTGATAAAGCAGGATGTAGGCCCTCCCCAGACATCAAATCTGCTGGCACCTTGATCTTGGACTTCCCAGCCTCCAGAACCATGAGAAATACATTTCTGTTGCTTATAAATCACTAGCTGTATGGTATTCTGTTCAAGCAGCCTGAATGGGCACCCATCTTCTACACAATCTACTTCTGAAAATTCCTCCTCTGTTTCCATAATCTAATAGCACTCACTGCTCGGATGTCATCTTCTCTGAAAATGTTTCTGCAGTGCCTGATGCAGACTGACCTTAGGGCCCAAGTTGTTTTCCTCTAACTTGTATAGAATAGGATCTTCCTAATGTAGGCGTCAACCATTCTATGAAACTCAACTTTTCTTTGGGAGGCTGAGGTGAGTGAATTTCCTGAGCCTGTGGGTTCGAGACAGGCCTGGGCAGGCGAGACCTCATCTCTACAATAAATCAGAAAATTAGCCAGGCGTGTAGTTCCAGCTACTCGGAAGGTTGAGGCGGAAGGATTGCCGGAGACCAGCAGGTCAAGGCTGCAGTGGTCGCATATGGATATATGTGTAAATGCTGTAATCTGACAGCACTAGAAGATATAGAGAAGATGCTGGTATTACCCACACATCTCATCATCTCCACAAACAGCTACACATGCAGA
>NW_007133356.1:0-738 GCF_000164805.1 Carlito syrichta | reverse complement strand
CCCCAACCTTCCCCTACTGAGGGAGGACACCCTCAAACATCCCCAGGACTCAACTCCAGAATTTCAGCCTTTGAAACTTCCCCATCACTCAATCCATGCAAGCTCATCCCCTTCAGCACCACAGACACGATGGAAATGCAATTCCCCCCATCTCGGGGCTTCTCTCCAGACTGAGAGTTTTCCCCTTCTCCCAGCACAGCACCGAGAATCACCCTGACATGAGCAGGAAGTCATCCCAGAAACAGCCACGAGCCCACACTCCAGTCAAGTAAAACTATTTCTGCCATTTTGAGACTGTGGTCTTTGTCAGGGTGGAGGAGTTTGTGAGATGAAAACAAATGTCATAATTCAAAGTTTTCAACAGTGGTTGATGCTGTCACTGGAACAGTGAAACCAAATGAGTGTGTTTTCCTCAAGATGATTATTATAGCATACAGGATTTAAGATTAGTAATTGACCCATGATCTCTGTTGTGATTTTTTAAATTTAATTTTCAAGTATCTTTGAAGGGCCTCCTAGTTCAGTCTGGCAACTGCTGGCAGAAGCACATGTGTTAGATCATTGGGTCCCACGATCATGTTCCCACAACACTTTCCTGTGCTGCCAAGTGTGTCCCTTGGAAAAAGTGGTGTTTGTCAGGATCCCACACCAGTAGATCGCACACTATGTGAATCCAGTGTGATGCTGGTGGCTGAGTGATGGCAGACAGGAAGAGAAGATTCATGTAAAGAATCCATC
>NW_007133355.1:0-725 GCF_000164805.1 Carlito syrichta | reverse complement strand
CCAGAATTTCAGCCTTTGAAACTTCCCCATCACTCAATCCATGCAAGCTCATCCCGTTCAGCACCACAGACACGATGGAAATGCAATTCCCCCCATCTCGGGGCTTCTCTCCAGACTGAGAGTTTTCCCCTTCTCCCAGTACAGCACCGAGAATCACCCTGACATGAGCAGAAAGTCATCCCAGAAACAGCCACGAGCCCACACTCCAGCCAAGTAAAACTATTTCTGCCATTTTGAGACTGTGGTCTTTGTCAGGGTGGAGGAGTTTGTGAGATGAAAACAAATGTCGTAATTCAAAGTTTTCAACAGTGGTTGATGCTGTCACTGGAACATTGAAACCAAATGAGTGTGTTTTCCTCAAGATGATTATTATAGCATACAGGATTTAAGATTAGTAATTGACCCATGATCTCTGTTGTGATTTTTTAAATTTAATTTTCAAGTATCTTTGAAGGGCCTCCTAGTTCAGTCTGGCAACTGCTGGCAGAAGCACATGTGTTAGATCATTGGGTCCCACGATCATGTTCCCATAACACTTTCCTGTTCTGCCAAGTGTGTCCCTTGGAAAAGTGGTGTTTGTCAGGATCCCACACCAGTAGATCGCACACTATGTGAATCCAGTGTGATGCTGGTGGCTGAGTGATGGCAGACAGGAAGAGAAGATTCATGTAAAGAATCCATCTCAATCTCACACAGGATGAAACATTGTCCTCTGTGGGTGGAAG
>NW_007133354.1:0-746 GCF_000164805.1 Carlito syrichta | reverse complement strand
TCTTTTCTGTCGATTTGGATTCCAAATTCAGTATATCAAAAGACAGATGCCCAGAAGTCTCTTAGGTTCGTGGATTCCATGATTCTTGGTTACCATTAAAAGTATGTAGTAAACATTTGTCAAGGGAAAACCCTTGTCCCTTCTCAAAAAAAAGAGACACGGAAGGGGAAGGATTACTATGTTCACCTTAAGACCAGAGTTACATCCAAATATGGCAAGAAGATTCTTTTTGTCCTGGAATCTGGCCTTAGTTGTTCTGAGGAAGCTAACGGACTTGGAGTGCACAATATCATTTACAACTTTTAAGAAGACCAGAATGTTGCTGGACTCCTGAAATGACCGACTCATAAATTTCGTATGCTAAATTGCTCTGAAACATTTGGTGAGCTCAAAGATTTGTTTCTTGTTTGTCCCATAGCAGACAATCTGGGAATTCTTTGGATTGATGGCGCGTACCACAATGATTCCTTATTCGTACTTCGTTGGAGGCCATGTAGAGCCATGTATGTGAGGACTCTCTTTCCTTTGATTCCTTTTTCGAAACCCTGATTCTTGTTTAGCCATTATTAAGAAGTCATGTAAATTTTTTGAAAGAGGAACCGTGGAAAAGAGATTTCTTCTCTTTTATTAACAAAAGGCCATGTAGTTTCCTTTATATGAGGATTGCTATTACCCACATTCATGCATCCAATCCCTGATTCTTCTTTAGTCATCAGCAAGATGCCCTGTGTATTTTCAGGACTGAG
>NW_007133353.1:0-1068 GCF_000164805.1 Carlito syrichta | reverse complement strand
TCAGAGCTAATTGCTCCGTGTATATGCATAATCTGTCAGTACAGATCCTCAGGGTCTTTCTGGTCCACATTTAATTGTAATCAAGGATTTGGCCCTAGAAATCCTTTTGTTTCCTGGGACGATCTATGACCATTGTCATATTCCCCAGATTCAAAAGGTATATAAGTACAAAATTCCTCGATTCAGGTGACATCAAAGTACAGAAAATTCTTGTGGGTGGGCAGGTAGGAATTGCGGTTTTGATTTTGGAATATTCCATATTTTGCGGAGGTCTTGTGAAGGGGAACCAGGAATCTTGGATTTCAGTTCCTAAAGAACATTATTGACTTCTTTCTCTTGATATCCAAGATACTGGAATTCTCGGTCACCAGGAACTGTTTCGGCATCCTACAGAGTGAAGCAGGAAGTTGGGTAATGGAGGTCGTCATACACAGGAAATTATACGTCATATTGCTAAGGAAGAACAAGGAGTCATCCTTATATAAGTCCTCAATCCCAAAAACTACAGGACGTTTTCCTAAGACGTAACCACAAATCAGGTTTTTGAAGTAGGAATCTAGGTAATGGGAGTCCTCACATAAAGGAAACTTCACTGCCTATTGCTAAGTAAGAATAAGGAATCTGCGTTATTCGGGTCCTCAATCCCAAAAAATCTTCAGGTCATCTTGCTATGGGCTAAACACGAATCATGGTATTTTCGAGCATGAATCTGGAAAATGGAGTACTTATTTACAGGCTACTACATGACCTTTTGCTAAGAAAGAATAAGGAATCCGGGTTACACGAGTCCTCAATCCCAAAAATCTACAGAGCATCTTAGAAAGTTCCAAACAGAATCAGAGTTTCGAAGCAGGATGTATCGAATGAGAGTCCTAATATACAGGAAAATACACAGCCCCTTGTCAAGGAAGAAAAAGAATCGGGGTTATAGAAGTCCTCAGTCCTAAAGTGAACAGGCTATCTGATGTGGACAAAACAAGAATTAGAGTTTAGAAACTGGAACATAGGTAATAGCAGTCATCATATGCAGAATCTAACATGATCTCTAGCTAAGGGGAACTAAGAAAT
>NW_007133352.1:0-825 GCF_000164805.1 Carlito syrichta | reverse complement strand
CAGGACTGTTTCGGCATCCTACAGAGTGAAGCAGGAAGTTGGGTAATGGAGGTCGTCATACACAGGAAATTATACGTCATATTGCTAAGGAAGAACAAGGAGTCATCCTTATATAAGTCCTCAATCCCAAAAACTACAGGACGTTTTCCTAAGACGTAACCACAAATCAGGTTTTTGAAGTAGGAATCTAGGTAATGGGAGTCCTCACATAAAGGAAACTTCACTGCCTATTGCTAAGTAAGAATAAGGAATCTGCGTTATTCGGGTCCTCAATCCCAAAAAATCTTCAGGTCATCTTGCTATGGGCTACACACGAATCATGGTATTTTCGAGCATGAATCTGGAAAATGGAGTACTTATTTACAGGCTACTACATGACCTTTTGCTAAGAAAGAATAAGGAATCCGGGTTACACGAGTCCTCAATCCCAAAAATCTACAGAGCATCTTGGAAAGTTCCAAACAGAATCAGAGTTTCGAAGCAGGATGTATCGAATGAGAGTCCTAATATACAGGAAAATACACAGCCCCTTGTCAAGGAAGAAAAAGAATCGGGGTTATAGAAGTCCTCAGTCCTAAAGTGAACAGGCTATCTGATGTGGACAAAACAAGAATTAGAGTTTAGAAACTGGAACATAGGTAATAGCAGTCATCATATGCAGAATCTACATGATCTCTAGCTAAGGGGAACTAAGAAATCTCTTTTACACAGTTCCTCCATCACAATAACTACATGACACCTTGGTAATGGCAAAAAAAGGATCAGGTTTCCAAACAGATCTGGGGGAGGAGTCTCATATATAGATATTATATGGTCCCTCGGTAA
>NW_007133351.1:0-701 GCF_000164805.1 Carlito syrichta | reverse complement strand
ACTACAGGACGTTTTCCTAAGACGTAACCACAAATCAGGTTTTTGAAGTAGGAATCTAGGTAATGGGAGTCCTCACATAAAGGAAACTTCACTGCCTATTGCTAAGTAAGAATAAGGAATCTGCGTTATTCGGGTCCTCAATTCCAAAAAAGCTTAAGGTCATCTTGCTATGGGCTAAACACGAATCATGGTATTTTCGAGCATGAATCTGGAAAATGGAGTACTTATTTACAGGCTACTACATGACCTTTTGCTAAGAAAGAATAAGGAATCCCGGTTACACGAGTCCTCAATCTCAAAAATCTACAGAGCATCTTGGAAAGTTCCAAACAGAATCAGAGTTTCGAAGTAGGATGTATCGAATGAGAGTCCTAATATACAGGAAAATACACAGCCCCTTGTCAAGGAAGAAAAAGAATCGGGGTTATAGCAGTCCTCAGTCCTTAAAGTGAACAGGCTATATGATGTGGACAAAACAAGAATTAGAGTTTAGAAACTGGAACATAGGTAATAGCAGTCATCATATGCAGAATCTACATGATCTCTAGCTAAGGGGAACTAAGAAACCTCTTTTACACGGGTCCTCCGTCACAATAACTACATGACATCTTGGTAATGGCAAAAAAAGGATCAGGGTTTCCAAACAGGATACTGGGGGAAGGAGTCCTCATATACAGGATATTACATGGCCCCTCGGTAAA
>NW_007133350.1:0-6217 GCF_000164805.1 Carlito syrichta | reverse complement strand
ACATCTAGGATCTACAAGGAACTCAAATGCGCCAAAAGGAAAAAACAAACAGCCCCTTTAAAAAGTGGGCAAAAGACATAAATAGACACTTCTCAAATAAGATATATGGGCGGCCAACAGACACATGAAAAAGTGCTTAGCCTCACTCATCATCAGAGAAATGCAAATCAAAACCACATTGAGATACCACCTATCCCCTGAAAGAATGGCCATCATTAATAAAACAAACAACAACAGATACTGGCAAGGATGTGGAGAAAAAGGAACACTTCTACACTGCTGGTGCAGACTAATACAACCTCTTTGGAAGACAGTGTGGTGATTTCTGAAGGAATTAGAAATTGACCTTCCATATGACCCAGCAATTCTCCTATTGGGAATATAACCAGAGGAACTCAAATCATTCTACCAAAAAGATACCTGCACATGTGTGTTTGTTGCAGCTCTATTCACAATAGCAAAAACATACAACCAACCACGTTGCCCTTAAAAGATGAACTGGATAAAAAAATGTGGCACATATACACAATGGAATATTACGCAGCAATAAAGACGGACAAATATATGGACTTTGCAACAAATTGGATGGATTTGGAGTCAATCATACTCAGTGATTTATCACAAAGAACTGAGTTCCATATGTTCTCACTCATGAGGTGAACTTGAACAATTATAATGCTATAAGAAAGCAGTTGGCAGTAGTGGAAAACTGTCAGGGGAAGCGGGGGATGGGACTGGCAGTTGGAGGAAACTGCTAGAGGTGGGAGGGGCATACCTCATCAACAAGGGTACCTGCATGATCAATGTTTGTATACCCAACTCTGAACTGTACCTCACATCTTTATAATAAATAAATAATTTAATTAAAAATTAAAATAAAAGAAAGGCCACTGCTTTGTGCAGGATTACTCATCCCACTCTCCTCAGTCCTGACACTTGAATTCACCCACTTGTGCTGCTCTATGCTTCCAGCACAACATGAATACCTTTTATTTATTCTTTATTGCATTGCATCAATAATATATCTACTCTCTCTTCTTCATATATTAGTTCTTCAAGGTCAGGGACAGAGTCCAGTTTATGATTGTACTGTGGCTGCTCAGAACAATTTATATTCTCAAAAATAAAAAAATAAAAAATAGTGTGAACTTGAAAGAATGAATTACTTGAAACATTTTACTTACTTCTACATCCCCACAGAGCTTTGCGTGATGTCATGCATTAAGGAGAATTCAGCATTTTTTGAAATTCCGTACACAAAGCAATTTATTGGGACACTTATTAACTAAGCAAATTCATAGACAGTTTGTTTCAAAAGGTCTTATATGGGGTACTGGGATGTTTATATTTAATATGAATCCATTAGTTTCCAATGCAAGTGTTCTCAGACCACACCTTGGAAAGGCACAGTCATAATGCCTCAATGAGCATAAGTCAAATGAACAAAAATTTGACCAAAAAATAACCTATCACATAATATTTTGAGGATGGCTACAGAAATGAAGTGTTAACAAAGGAAATAATTGAAGTTTGGCAAAGAATGCATTTAAGTTGTTAAACACAACTTGTATCAAACAAGAGGTATTATAATGCCCTCTGGCTTTTATTTCTCTACCTAGCACAAGTGCCAAATCCCTTCCTTTCTCTCAAGACATTTTGATTTACCCCTTTGTGTAGTACCAAAAATGTTTCCTTTTCTTCACAATTTGCTCAATTGTTGTCTCATTTCAAAATGAGTCATTGCCCATACTTAATACTGTAAGTTTCAGAAGGTCAATAATCAAGTATATCTTTGCTGTTGAAACTCTCCCTTCCCCAGAACAGAAATGACTTAATAAAAATGTGTTCAGTACACCAATAATAATTAATACTAGCATCTATGCATCGATAACCATATACTAGATTGTATTTGTAAGTTCTTTGTACCTAGTAACTAATTTAATACAACACTCTACATGGTAGCTATTTTCATAAACTTCATGTCACTGTTGTTATAAATGAAGTATAGAAATATTAAATAATCAGGCAGAGGTTACTCTAGTTGGTAGCGGATCTGGTACATGACTTCAAGATTATCTCATGGGAGGACCACTTTTATTAACTGCTGTTATGATAAAGCATGCATCTCTCTGCACATGGCCAGAGAAAAGACATGTTTTCTTTTAAAGTTAAAAATAAAGATTTTTGTTTCCCAGTGATCTGCAAAGACAAGAAAAACCAGATTTATAAGAATGGTACACATATATAATTCTTAGGCATCAGTTTGAAACTTTAGTACATTTTCTCCTGACTAAAAATACAGAAAGTAAAAACAAGGACTTACGTCTGGTTCTTAACTACAATTACTTTCTTGGCCTCTGATTGAGGAAGTCTCTTGGTGCCTCTCTGAGCTGTAAAATGTAGTCATATGAAAACCAGGATGTAGGAGGCAAAGACCTGCTCTAAATGCAAATCTCAGAGGGATTGAGAAGTGTTACTTCTGGGAGCACCCCTCTTGGGTTTACCTGGAACACTTTGGCATCATGAAGCTAATCCTTTTTCCATCATCATTTCTATGATGTCAAACGTATCAATGTTTGTCACACGGGTTCTGTGGAGAGCACACAGAGGTTTCGTCTTGAATTCCCTCTTTTATGTACTATGAACACTTAACATGCAATATACTCTTTAAACCACTTATAAGTGTACAATATAGTACTGCTAACTATAGGCACAATGTTTTAAAACAGCTCTATAAAAAAACTCATCATCTTGCACAACTGAAACTTTATACCTATTGTACAGAAAATCCCCATATCTCCTTCCCCACTGACTCTGCCAACCACCTTTGTATTCTCTGCTTCCATGAGTTTGACTATTATAGATAACTCATGTAAGCAGAGTCACATTGCAATCGTCTATTTGTGACTGGCTTACTTCACTTAGCATAATGTCCTTCAAGCTCATCTCTGTTGTCACATATGACAGGTTATTCTCTTTTAAGGCAGAATAATATTCCTTTGTATGTAAAGACTGCATGTTCTTATCCATTCACGAACATCTGGATTGTTTCTCCATCCTAGCTTCTTTGTATAATGCTGCTCTGAATATGGGGAGTGGAGATATAGCATTGAGATCCCAACTTCAATTCGTTTTATATATAACCAGAGAGTGAATTGTTCATTGATGTGGTAGCTCCACTTTCAATCTTCTGAGGCACTTCCATACTGTTGCATAGCTGCCATGCCACTTCACATTTCTACCATCCATGTAAGTGACTTGCAATTTCTCCACATACTCATCAACATCTATTAGCTTTTGCTCATTTGACAACAGCCATCCTAACAGGCACAAGTAGATAAATGTCTACTCAAGTACATTTTCCCCTTTTGTAAATAGGGTTATTTTTGTTTGTTGTTTTATTTTTGACTTTTGAATTCTAGGAGTCTCTCATATATTTTGTATACTAGCATCTATCACATATATGGTTTGCAAATATTTTCTTCCATTCTGTAAGTACTTATTAACTTTATACAGATGCTTTTTAAGGTAACATGGGCCTACCTGTCTGTTTTTCCTTTCATTGCTTGTGTTTTGTTGTCATCTATAAGAGATGACAGCCATATCCTGTGTCATGGAACTTTCACTCCTATGTAGAAAAAACTGTCCTTTCCACCATCGTGTAGCTATGGCAACTTTGTTGAAGATCACTTGACTGTATATGAGTTTATTTCTGGGATCTCTATTATCTTCCATTGGTTTATATATCTGTTTGATATGGTCTATATTTCAGTAAGAAAAATTGCGTTTTAATTGCTGTAGCTTTATACAATTTGAAAATAAGAAAACGTACTGTTTCCATGTTTGCTCTGTCTTTCTCAATATTGTTTTAATTATTTGAGAACATTTGTGGTTCCATATATAAATGTGCCAATAGTATTTTCGTGGGGATTGTTGTCAATCTCTAGGTCAGTTTGGAATTTTTAAATTTCTCTCTGCTTATTGTACATGTCTTTATGTTAAGCATCAATGATGAATGGAGTTCAAGAGAGGAAAATCAGCACAGTCTCTTGGAAAGTATAGTACCATAACATTATTTATATTGTTAGTCATAATAGTGTCATTATTAACCTGGTCCAGAAGAACTAGGACTTTACTCTGATTTCTGTGCTAATGAAGAAAGCAGAGAAACTATTGTATTAGTATCTCTGAAATCATAAACTAAACGTACTTAAATATGCTAATAAGTCTACTTGAACTAGTTTCAGTGTAGTACATCATCAGTTAGACCCCAGAACCTAAAACGTGATGTCTTGCATTTTCCTTTAATTCACAAGAAGTGATGTTATGTCACTAGTGAAAATGACAACATTTCTCTTTACATGAGAAGCCACTAAGTCACAAACCTAGACTTAACATTGCTACCTATTTATTCATCCATAAACTCACTCCTGAATATTACCTGACTACCCAAAAGAGCACACAGATATCTGCAAGAATTACATACCTGAAATCAATATAAATTTTTTTCAGACAAAATAGAGACACCACAGAAGGAGAAAAATAACATAAGAGAAACAGAGATTACCAAGAGGGGCTTTCAAAAAAGGAATTAACACTTTGTTATTTTTTCTCTTTCTCCTGTGCCATCTTTCTGCTTATGTATGACAACATAAGGCTCTGGTTAGGAAACCCAGGTAGAAAGTGAACAAGGCAGTGGTGTTGGTAGATGCAAGGGTCTTGATCAGAGGATCTGAGAGGACAAGAGATGAATGAGGGCCAGTTAGATGGTAACATGCTCTGGGCTAGGCAGGATGGGGGAGGTGGGACAGAAAACAGGCAAAATCCACTGTGGGTGCAGAGACAGGCAGGAGCTCATACACAAGGAGTGCCATGGGCATGGGGAACCAGACTCCAGTGCTCTGCTCAGTGCTCTGGGCAGTGCTCAGGCCATTTTTCAGGCCAGGCCTCTGGCCCTTGCTTGAGGATGCAGTCACCTTCTGGGAACCACTCTTGGGGCCAGGTCCCACTCTGTCCCTCTCAGGACTGGATATTCTTGGTTTCTGCAGAAGATGCTTCCTCCAGGATGGAAGGGGAGTCCCCTAGTACAGCTTCAACCTCCATAACCCCAAACAACCAAGGCCCGACCTGAGATCTTTCTGCTGTGTGTCTTGAGCCCTCCTGGGTGTCAACTGCAGGGAGCCCTCATCCACACTTCCATGATCTGTCTCTGGGGCTAAGACCTGGAGGGAATAAAGATGGAGATGGCACTATTCAATGAGGGGGATCTCCCTGCCTGGGTCCTCAGCCCTTCTTCAGTTGCCTTACAGCGGTGACTACCGCTGCCCCCCGAGAACATTCTGGAGGTGAAGGTAAGTACCCAGCACTGCTTCAAGTGATGCTGACCCAGGAATGGGCAGCGGGCGGGGATGGCTGTGAGGCAGGGTTGGCCTGTGGGCATGGGAAGTGGTGAGGGGGCATGACACACCATGTGTGGGAGGGGTCACAGTTCCTGCTCTGACCCCTACACTCTCTTCCTCCAGTTGTGTGTGTGTGTGTGTGTGTGTGTGTGTGTGTGTGTGTGTGTGTGTGTGTATGTGTGTTCCTCAAGCCCATCACTGGGCACCACAGTTTTCGTTCAAGGGTCACACTGCACACCGATGCCTGGACCCCATCTGGAGGCTGGAAGTTAGCCAAAGCTCAGGGTGCCTATGTCCTCCAGTCACCAGGCCAGGCCATCAGGGCCCTCATGGTCAGAGCCTAGGGCCTGCCTTCCCTGGCTCCTCCTAATTCCATCCCATCAGGGCCCTGAGAGCACAAGCCTGCACCCAAGAGTCATTTCAGGAAGCCTGCAGCTCTGCTAATTCCATTGTGTCTCCTATGGCAGCAAAAACATCAGGACATACGGAGAGCTAAAAAATGGCTAGACATGATCACTGCTGAGAGGGATATCAGGGAAGCAAGAAGGTAGATGCACATGGAGAGCCGGCAACATAAGGTCTTCACACACAGGAGAGCAGGTCTGCTCCCCTGCTTTTCAGCTGACAAGGGTCCTTTCTCTGAGAATCTGATGCCAGGGGCTGGTCCACCTGTGGGTCAGAAGCAGGGATGTCTTCCAGTGATCGGAAAGAAAGAACAAGTCCAGATCAGAGTTCCCAATCCTGAGCCCTCATCCATTCTTTCATGGTGTGTGGGGAGGCTCAGTCCTAGGTAGAGGACCAATCTCATCTGATGAATC
>NW_007133349.1:0-7328 GCF_000164805.1 Carlito syrichta | reverse complement strand
ACATCTAGGATCTACAAGGAACTCAAATGCGCCAAAAGGAAAAAACAAACAGCCCCTTTAAAAAGTGGGCAAAAGACATAAATAGACACTTCTCAAATAAGATATATGGGCGGCCAACAGACACATGAAAAAGTGCTTAGCCTCACTCATCATCAGAGAAATGCAAATCAAAACCACATTGAGATACCACCTATCCCCTGAAAGAATGGCCATCATTAATAAAACAAACAACAACAGATACTGGCAAGGATGTGGAGAAAAAGGAACACTTCTACACTGCTGGTGCAGACTAATACAACCTCTTTGGAAGACAGTGTGGTGATTTCTGAAGGAATTAGAAATTGACCTTCCATATGACCCAGCAATTCTCCTATTGGGAATATAACCAGAGGAACTCAAATCATTCTACCAAAAAGATACCTGCACATGTGTGTTTGTTGCAGCTCTATTCACAATAGCAAAAACATACAACCAACCACGTTGCCCTTAAAAGATGAACTGGATAAAAAAATGTGGCACATATA
Organism: Carlito syrichta; assembly: GCF_000164805.1. Classification (NCBI taxonomy): domain Eukaryota; kingdom Metazoa; phylum Chordata; class Mammalia; order Primates; family Tarsiidae; genus Carlito; species Carlito syrichta. Next base: position 6,804 of record NW_007133349.1, on the reverse strand, counting down.
CACAATGGAATATTACGCAGCAATAAAGACGGACAAATATATGGACTTTGCAACAAATTGGATGGATTTGGAGTCAATCATACTCAGTGATTTATCACAAAGAACTGAGTTCCATATGTTCTCACTCATGAGGTGAACTTGAACAATTATAATGCTATAAGAAAGCAGTTGGCAGTAGTGGAAAACTGTCAGGGGAAGCGGGGGATGGGACTGGCAGTTGGAGGAAACTGCTAGAGGTGGGAGGGGCATACCTCATCAACAAGGGTACCTGCATGATCAATGTTTGTATACCCAACTCTGAACTGTACCTCACATCTTTATAATAAATAAATAATTTAATTAAAAATTAAAATAAAAGAAAGGCCACTGCTTTGTGCAGGATTACTCATCCCACTCTCCTCAGTCCTGACACTTGAATTCACCCACTTGTGCTGCTCTATGCTTCCAGCACAACATGAATACCTTTTATTTATTCTTTATTGCATTGCATCAATAATATATCTACTCTCTCTTCTTCATATATTAGTTCTTCAAGGTCAGGGACAGAGTCCAGTTTATGATTGTACTGTGGCTGCTCAGAACAATTTATATTCTCAAAAATAAAAAAATAAAAAATAGTGTGAACTTGAAAGAATGAATTACTTGAAACATTTTACTTACTTCTACATCCCCACAGAGCTTTGCGTGATGTCATGCATTAAGGAGAATTCAGCATTTTTTGAAATTCCGTACACAAAGCAATTTATTGGGACACTTATTAACTAAGCAAATTCATAGACAGTTTGTTTCAAAAGGTCTTATATGGGGTACTGGGATGTTTATATTTAATATGAATCCATTAGTTTCCAATGCAAGTGTTCTCAGACCACACCTTGGAAAGGCACAGTCATAATGCCTCAATGAGCATAAGTCAAATGAACAAAAATTTGACCAAAAAATAACCTATCACATAATATTTTGAGGATGGCTACAGAAATGAAGTGTTAACAAAGGAAATAATTGAAGTTTGGCAAAGAATGCATTTAAGTTGTTAAACACAACTTGTATCAAACAAGAGGTATTATAATGCCCTCTGGCTTTTATTTCTCTACCTAGCACAAGTGCCAAATCCCTTCCTTTCTCTCAAGACATTTTGATTTACCCCTTTGTGTAGTACCAAAAATGTTTCCTTTTCTTCACAATTTGCTCAATTGTTGTCTCATTTCAAAATGAGTCATTGCCCATACTTAATACTGTAAGTTTCAGAAGGTCAATAATCAAGTATATCTTTGCTGTTGAAACTCTCCCTTCCCCAGAACAGAAATGACTTAATAAAAATGTGTTCAGTACACCAATAATAATTAATACTAGCATCTATGCATCGATAACCATATACTAGATTGTATTTGTAAGTTCTTTGTACCTAGTAACTAATTTAATACAACACTCTACATGGTAGCTATTTTCATAAACTTCATGTCACTGTTGTTATAAATGAAGTATAGAAATATTAAATAATCAGGCAGAGGTTACTCTAGTTGGTAGCGGATCTGGTACATGACTTCAAGATTATCTCATGGGAGGACCACTTTTATTAACTGCTGTTATGATAAAGCATGCATCTCTCTGCACATGGCCAGAGAAAAGACATGTTTTCTTTTAAAGTTAAAAATAAAGATTTTTGTTTCCCAGTGATCTGCGAAGACAAGAAAAACCAGATTTATAAGAATGGTACACATATATAATTCTTAGGCATCAGTTTGAAACTTTAGTACATTTTCTCCTGACTAAAAATACAGAAAGTAAAAACAAGGACTTACGTCTGGTTCTTAACTACAATTACTTTCTTGGCCTCTGATTGAGGAAGTCTCTTGGTGCCTCTCTGAGCTGTAAAATGTAGTCATATTTATACCAGGATGTAGGAGGCAAAGACCTGCTCTAAATGCAAATCTCAGAGGGATTGAGAAGTGTTACTTCTGGGAGCACCCCTCTTGGGTTTACCTGGAACACTTTGGCATCATGAAGCTAATCCTTTTTCCATCATCATTTCTATGATGTCAAACGTATCAATGTTTGTCACACGGGTTCTGTGGAGAGCACACAGAGGTTTCGTCTTGAATTCCCTCTTTTATGTACTATGAACACTTAACATGCAATATACTCTTTAAACCACTTATAAGTGTACAATATAGTACTGCTAACTATAGGCACAATGTTTTAAAACAGCTCTATAAAAAAACTCATCATCTTGCACAACTGAAACTTTATACCTATTGTACAGAAAATCCCCATATCTCCTTCCCCACTGACTCTGCCAACCACCTTTGTATTCTCTGCTTCCATGAGTTTGACTATTATAGATAACTCATGTAAGCAGAGTCACATTGCAATCGTCTATTTGTGACTGGCTTACTTCACTTAGCATAATGTCCTTCAAGCTCATCTCTGTTGTCACATATGACAGGTTATTCTCTTTTAAGGCAAAATAATATTCCTTTGTATGTAAAGACTGCATGTTCTTATCCATTCACGAACATCTGGATTGTTTCTCCATCCTAGCTTCTTTGTATAATGCTGCTCTGAATATGGGAGTGGAGATATAGCATTGAGATCCCAACTTCAATTCGTTTTAATATATAACCAGAGAGTGGAATTGTTCAATGATGTGGTAGCTCCACTTTCAATCTTCTGAGGCACTTCCATACTGTTGCATAGCTGCCATGCCACTTCACATTTCTACCATCCATGTAAGTGACTTGCAATTTCTCCACATACTCATCAACATCTATTAGCTTTTGCTCATTTGACAACAGCCATCCTAACACGCACAAGTAGATAAATGTCTACTCAAGTACATTTTCCCCTTTTGTAAATAGGGTTATTTTTGTTTGTTGTTTTATTTTTGACTTTTGAATTCTAGGAGTCTCTCATATATTTTGTATACTAGCATCTATCACATATATGGTTTGCAAATATTTTCTTCCATTCTGTAAGTACTTATTAACTTTATACAGATGCTTTTTAAGGTAACATGGGCCTACCTGTCTGTTTTTCCTTTCATTGCTTGTGTTTTGTTGTCATCTATAAGAGATGACAGCCATATCCTGTGTCATGGAACTTTCACTCCTATGTAGAAAAAACTGTCCTTTCCACCATCATGTAGCTATGGCAACTTTGTTGAAGATCACTTGACTGTATATGAGTTTATTTCTGGGATCTCTATTATCTTCCATTGGTTTATATATCTGTTTGATATGGTCTATATTTCAGTAAGAAAAATTGCGTTTTAATTGCTGTAGCTTTATACAATTTGAAAATAAGAAAACGTACTGTTTCCATGTTTGCTCTGTCTTTCTCAATATTGTTTTAATTATTTGAGAAACATTTGTGGTTCCATATATAAATGTGCCAATAGTATTTTCGTGGGGATTGTTGTCAATCTCTAGGTCAGTTTGGAATTTTTAAATTTCTCTCTGCTTATTGTACATGTCTTTATGTTAAGCATCAATGATGAATGGAGTTCAAGAGAGGAAATCAGCACAGTCTCTTGGAAAGTATAGTACCATAACATTATTTATATTGTTAGTCATAATAGTGTCATTATTAACCTGGTCCAGAAGAACTAGGACTTTACTCTGATTTCTGTGCTAATGAAGAAAGCAGAGAAACTATTGTATTAGTATCTCTGAAATCATAAACTAAACGTACTTAAATATGCTAATAAGTCTACTTGAACTAGTTTCAGTGTAGTACATCATCAGTTAGACCCCAGAACCTAAAACGTGATGTCTTGCATTTTCCTTTAATTCACAAGAAGTGATGTTATGTCACTAGTGAAAATGACAACATTTCTCTTTACATGAGAAGCCACTAAGTCACAAACCTAGACTTAACATTGCTACCTATTTATTCATCCATAAACTCACTCCTGAATATTACCTGACTACCCAAAAGAGCACACAGATATCTGCAAGAATTACATACCTGAAATCAATATAAATTTTTTTCAGACAAAATAGAGACACCACAGAAGGAGAAAAATAACATAAGAGAAACAGAGATTACCAAGAGGGGCTTTCAAAAAAGGAATTAACACTTTGTTATTTTTTCTCTTTCTCCTGTGCCATCTTTCTGCTTATGTATGACAACATAAGGCTCTGGTTAGGAAACCCAGGTAGAAAGTGAACAAGGCAGTGGTGTTGGTAGATGCAAGGGTCTTGATCAGAGGATCTGAGAGGACAAGAGATGAATGAGGGCCAGTTAGATGGTAACATGCTCTGGGCTAGGCAGGATGGGGGAGGTGGGACAGAAAACAGGCAAAATCCACTGTGGGTGCAGAGACAGGCAGGAGCTCATACACAAGGAGTGCCATGGGCATGGGGAAACCAGACTCCAGTGCTCTGCTCAGTGCTCTGGGCAGTGCTCAGGCCATTTTTCAGGCCAGGCCTCTGGCCCTTGCTTGAGGATGCAGTCACCTTCTGGGAACCACTCTTGGGGCCAGGTCCCACTCTGTCCCTCTCAGGACTGGATATTCTTGGTTTCTGCAGAAGATGCTTCCTCCAGGATGGAAGGGGAGTCCCCTAGTACAGCTTCAACCTCCATAACCCCAAACAACCAAGGCCCGACCTGAGATCTTTCTGCTGTGTGTCTTGAGCCCTCCTGGGTGTCAACTGCAGGGAGCCCTCATCCACACTTCCATGATCTGTCTCTGGGGCTAAGACCTGGAGGGAATAAAGATGGAGATGGCACTATTCAATGAGGGGGATCTCCCTGCCTGGGTCCTCAGCCCTTCTTCAGTTGCCTTACAGCGGTGACTACCGCTGCCCCCCGAGAACATTCTGGAGGTGAAGGTAAGTACCCAGCACTGCTTCAAGTGATGCTGACCCAGGAATGGGCAGCGGGCGGGGATGGCTGTGAGGCAGGGTTGGCCTGTGGGCATGGGAAGTGGTGAGGGGGCATGACACACCATGTGTGGGAGGGGTCACAGTTCCTGCTCTGACCCCTACACTCTCTTCCTCCAGTTTGTGTGTGTGTGTGTGTGTGTGTGTGTGTGTGTGTGTGTGTGTGTGTTTCCTCAAGCCCATCACTGGGCACCACAGTTTTCGTTCAAGGGTCACACTGCACACCGATGCCTGGACCCCATCTGGAGGCTGGAAGTTAGCCAAAGCTCAGGGTGCCTATGTCCTCCAGTCACCAGGCCAGGCCATCAGGGCCCTCATGGTCAGAGCCTAGGGCCTGCCTTCCCTGGCTCCTCCTAATTCCATCCCATCAGGGCCCTGAGAGCACAAGCCTGCACCCAAGAGTCATTTCAGGAAGCCTGCAGCTCTGCTAATTCCATTGTGTCTCCTATGGCAGCAAAAACATCAGGACATACGGAGAGCTAAAAAATGGCTAGACATGATCACTGCTGAGAGGGATATCAGGGAAGCAAGAAGGTAGATGCACATGGAGAGCCGGCAACATAAGGTCTTCACACACAGGAGAGCAGGTCTGCTCCCCTGCTTTTCAGCTGACAAGGGCCCTTTCTCTGAGAATCTGATGCTAGGGACTGGTCCACCTGTGGGTCAGAAGCAGGGATGTCTTCCAGTGATCGGAAAGAAAGAACAAGTCCAGATCAGAGTTCCCAATCCTGAGCCCTCATCCATTCTTTCATGGTGTGTGGGGAGGCTCAGTCCTAGGTAGAGGACCAATCTCATCTGATGAATCACAGAGACAAAGTCTGTATGCTTCCAGAATCCTCAGTCCCCAACCCATCTTGGGTTGCCCTGTGGCCTGTGTCACCAGAATGTTCTCTCATAGCAGTCTTGCTGGGTATACAATGGCATCCACCTGCCAGTGAGAAGCCATGTCTAGGATCTCCTTTTGGGCATGGACTAGGTGAAGATCCTAAACCCAGGAATATATCAGGTATGGCCCATCCTTTCTTGAGTAGAATGGGACACACAGTCCAGAACGTGGGGTGGGGGCAGGTCTCCAGCTGGAAGGAACCTCAAGTCAGGGGGTGGTCTGCCCTACACTCAGTGCATTTGGTTATATGAACCCCCCAGGGGAGCCGCATTTAGGTGACACTCCCTGGCTTTGAATATCAGACGTTTCTGCAGAAGAAACACCTCCCTGTTGAGAATTTATAAGTGTGTGATGACACCTGTGTGTGCGGTGAGTCTCCTGGGTTCTGATGCTGCTTCCTTCCCTTGGCCCTGCCCCACAGAGCATGAAGGAGCAGGCGAGGAGGACCTCCCAGCACATAAGGCAAATTCACACCAATGTCAGCTGTACCCTCACAAACATCATGTACAAGGGAACACTATCAAGTAAGGCCTGTAAGGGTTACAGGTTTCAGGGGAAATAGCAAAATCCAAAGGGATGGGTTTTCCCAGGGGGGGATGAAGAGGTCCCAGGCCACAGGCAAGAGTTCTAGAGGAGAGGCAACACAGCCAACAAGGGCTCTCCTGGACCAGAAAACTAACAATACCATGGACCGACCACCTACTAGGCTCTAAGTCCAGGACCAGGCTGGGGATTATGAGGCAAGAAGACAGGGGGCTACCGAGGGGACACACACAAGCCCACAACAGCATGCTACATGCTGAAAAGTGCTCTAACACACTGACCAGACTTGGAACAGGGACCCACAGGTGCTGGGGCCCTTCCCTGGAAACATGGCAGCAGCCAACACTGAGGAGCACATGGAGACACAGGAGCTCTCCTCTCTGGCGGATGGAAATGCAAAACGGGAGCCATCCTAGAGGACAGTGAAAAACAGCTCACAGAGCTAAACACACATGACAAACATGACCCTAGAGTGCCCTAGATACTCACTGATCA
>NW_007133348.1:0-961 GCF_000164805.1 Carlito syrichta | reverse complement strand
TCACCTCCCAAAGGCGCGGGATTACAGGCTGAGCCACTGAACCCGGCTATCTTTTCCTCTTAATGCTATAATTCATTCCATTCCTATTCATTAGGTTAATAGATTTTAATAGGTGTTACCTCTGCCATGTATATTATGCTATCTTTATGTTTTATTTTTCTGTCATTATCATCTATCTTGTGCTTCTTCTGACACACATACATATGAAATATTTTTGAGCAGTTTATTTGTTGTATACATTTTTAGGACTGCCATAACAAAGTACCACAAACTGGGTGGCTCAAATCAACAGAAGCTTATTATCTCCCAGTTCTGGTTGCCAGCCAGAAGTCCAAATTAAAGTATAGTAAGTCCCTTACATACAAACGAGTTCCATTCTGAGAGTGTATTCATAAGTCCAATTTGTTCATAAGTCCCACGAAGTTAGCCTAGGGACTCAACTAATATAATCGGCTACATGGTACTGTACTATAATAGGTTTATAATACTTTTCACACAAATAATACATTAAAAAAAAGAAATAAAGCATTTTTAATCTTACAGGATAGTACCTTGAAAAGTACAGCAGCGCAATCTAGTACAACAGCTGGTATCCAGGGGCTGGCATTGAGAGAACAGGTCAGGAGAGTTACCGACTGGAGGAGGGAGAGGTGATGGGAGATGGCAGAGCTGAAGGATTAAGTAGGAGACGGAGGCCTAAATGAACATGACTGGACATGTGAACGCATGTTTCCATCTTTGAAAGTTTGCAACTTGAAGTTTCATATGTTTCAATACCTCACTGTATTGGTAGACCCAACAACTTAGGTACAATATGCATATTATGTCTCTAAAGTGAAAAACTACATTGATTTAAAAAACGTATAATCAACACTAATAAAAGAGGGGACTCATAGCTTTTTCTAGAAAATGCAGTAGTGTCTAGAAACCCAAGCCCTCAAACTAAATAAAAACCAGATAT
>NW_007133347.1:0-904 GCF_000164805.1 Carlito syrichta | reverse complement strand
TGACACCAACCTGGGCAAAGGGTGAAGAACGCAGGGCAGATCAGGGTGTTGTCTAGGGACTGGGCATAGCGACTTCCTGTGGGAGGGCCTGTGTTTGCCAGAATCCAGTGCCCAACCAAGAGCGATTTGGGCAGCTTTCTCTGAAACAGTGGTCTGGGTGGGCAGTTGTAGCATCAGCGTTGGGTGTGGGGTGCTGTGGAAAAGTCAAATCTCCACCTCCTCCCTCTAAGATATCTTCCAACCAACCCCAACTGAGCTTGGCAGTTCACAAGATACAAGGAGATTTGGTGGTTTAAAAAAATGGCTGAGCCCCAGCATAGGCTGAATAGGAGCCTGGGAACAGGGAGGGGAGGCGGAGCCGACAAGTGTCCAGAAAGATGGGAGATGTGAGAGACAGGTGTGCAACTCCAAAAGTAGGGGACGTGGACCTAGGAGGGTGGGTATTGGGGGCCCCGAAGAACTTGGAGCCTGAAATAATCAAGAAAAGGAGGAGGGGGTTGAGGGACTGAATGTTTTGGAATGCTTGGAGCCCAGGAGATTGGAGAAATTTAAGCAGGGAGTTGGAGGGCCTGGAAGATGCGAGAATTTGTCCCTTGAAGGATCCCTCCACAATGGACCGGTTCTGGGCCTTAGTTCTTCCCTACTTACAGTCCACAAAGGAGGCCTTTCTATTCTGTGTTCAGCTTGATTCCTCTCAAATAGGAAATGCTCCCTCTAGGCACCCACGGTTTGAACATATTCCACCCCAACCTTCCCCTACTGAGGGAGGACACTCTCAAACATCCCCAGGACTCAACTCCAGAATTTCAGCCTTTGAAACTTCCCCATCACTCAATCCATGCAGGCTCATCCCCTTCAGCACCACGAACACGATGGAAATGCAATTCCCCCTATCTCAGGGCTT
>NW_007133346.1:0-713 GCF_000164805.1 Carlito syrichta | reverse complement strand
CAGAATAACCAATTTTTCTTCTTCTATTCCTTTACCACAGCTATTATAGAAATATTACATGTTACATTGCATTGGAATAATTTCTTTATGTGTTTTATCTCTGCTAGACAAGGGTTTCTTTTTTCAAGAAAAATGAAACAACTTGTTTATTTTTGTTTTCCTGGCATCTAGAATAACATCAGATACATAATTAAATTCTTGTTAAAAAAATAAATATGTGAAATTAGGGCTTATATATTTGGTGAACTCTAGAAAGTCCTTCAAATTTAACCAATTAAATGCAAATTTAGGATATGACATCAGCACAAGTCATTTTTTCTATTATAAAGATGTGGGGTACAATTCAGGGTTAGGTATACAAATGTTGATTTTGCAGGTACCCTTGTTGATGAGGTATGCCCTTCCCTCCCCTAGCAGTTTCCCTTAACTGCCAATCCCACCACTCCTCCCCTGACAGGTTCCCACTACTGCCGATTCTATTTATTTATTTTGTACAGTAAGTAAATATTACTTTCCACAGTAGGATCTTTTTTGTTTGATGAGACATTACTAGTAACACATTATTTATTTTTTAAACAAATAATATAATAACCAATTCCCGTATTTAGCATCATATTTACTGAGTCAATATAATCTTGTATTTTCCTTTGTCCAATTTGGAAGATGAGATAAACAAATACATATTTCCTTCTTATAAGAAGAAGGAGAAGCAT
>NW_007133345.1:0-1417 GCF_000164805.1 Carlito syrichta | reverse complement strand
GGTACAATTCAGGGTTAGGTATACAAATGTTGATTTTGCAGGTACCCTTGTTGATGAGGTATGCCCTTCCCTCCCCTAGCAGTTTCCCTTAACTGCCAATCCCACCACTCCTCCCCTGACAGGTTCCCACTACTGCCAATTCTATTTATTTATTTTGTACAGTAAGTAAATATTACTTTCCACAGTAGGATCTTTTTTGTTTGATGAGACATTACTAGTAACACATTATTTATTTTTTAAACAAATAATATAATAACCAATTCCCGTATTTAGCATCATATTTACTGAGTCAATATAATCTTGTATTTTCCTTTGTCCAATTTGGAAGATGAGATAAACAAATACATATTTCCTTCTTATAAGAAGAAGGAGATAAATCCAAAACTATGGGAGTAGGAACCAGCAATTTGTGTTTTTACAAGCCAGACGGGTGATTGTGTTGACTGCTCATACCTAAGAAACACTGGGCTATTCAACAAAATAAAAAAAGATGTAGACTGCTTCATTTATTATAGCATAATGTTAGGTTTAAAGCTACCTAGTATATCCAAAACCACTCTCAAGGCCGTTCTTTAACTGAACACATAAAATAGCACAATTATAGAAGTAGAGGGATGCCAAATCTTTATTTGAAAGTCACATTTTAATTTTTAAATTCATTTCTGAGATATTTACATGTATGCCTGTCTTTATAAAACCTAGCTGTTTGCTACTACACAAAATGGGCCTGGCTTTTTAATAAAATTGAAGTCACTAAAAAAAAAAAAAAAAAAAGAAGAAGAAGGAGAAGCATATTATCTTATAATGTTTGTAGAGTGCTTTCTATATAACAGGTCCTGTACTCAAAACCAACTTATGTGATAGCTACTTTTATTATCTGCATTTTACAGATGACTTATAGACGGTACAGAGAAATAAAGTCTGTCTGACGTGAGTGACAAAAAGGTCTGGAAAAAGAAGGAGTAAATTTTCAATTTGCTGTTGCTTGTACCTCTCTAAGAAACAGAGTTCTAAGGATCCATGTTTCCCACCACTTACATTTCTTCTAAAATGTACGTCTTCTTTTAGAATTGTACTCATGCTGTCAACATTCTCATTGCTTGCTTTTCCATACCTAAGAACTTTCAGACTCTGAGAAGTTCATGGCCTTTGGCCTTTGTCCCAGATGGTAGTATAGTGTTTCCTAAGCCTGAACTGAATAAGTATACTTCATTGTAGACACCCTGAACTATCTGCTTTCTGTTTCTTTTCTACTTACAAAAGTAATATATACTCATTGTAGAAAATGGAAAGTAAGATGAAACAAATATATTATCCATAATCCTATAACCCTAATCTAAAAACTACAAAAATTTTAGTCATTAGCAGAGATGAGAGAGAGAGAGAGAGAGAGAGAGGTAAAGAGAGAAGTGAGAGA
>NW_007133344.1:0-790 GCF_000164805.1 Carlito syrichta | reverse complement strand
CCAGGGGAAACCACTGCAATCTACACGTGCGAGGTCGGTGTCGTACTCCGCTGCGTGTTCCATGCCAGCCTGTGCTGTCCGCAGCACCGCTAGATTCTCTGTGGAGGCTTTTTCGCCTGTCGTAGGTTCTAGGGGAAGGCTGTTTTTCGGTAGAAGTTTCTAGAAGAGCGGACCTGGAAGTTTTTCGGTGGTAGAACCTCTGGTTGTGCAGAGCTGTATGTTTCAATGGCGGCACCTCCCTTGTGCAGCTGCGTGTTCCTGTCGCATCCCCACGTGTGTCGCCAAACAGTGGCATCTCGAGACACCACTGCTCTCTGGATCACGGTCGTCATGGCTGTGCACTCCTTGCATGGAGTCATCGGTTCTCATGGGCGCTGTCGCCAAGAGGCCGACTTCACGGTGTTCTGATTGTATCCCTGCTGGTTGTGCCGCGCAGTTTCAGGACGCTCTGTGCAAATGACTTCTCCGCAGCGGGGCAGCCAATGCCTTCCCCACAGTCGCAGTGCCCGGCACTCCTCTTAGCTCTTCTCCAGCAGCGCTGAGCCCGGGTCTCTGGGTCACTCTGTTCTTAGCGCTCAACACGCTGGCCATTCACAGAACCCTATGTGGTCTGGGACCTACTCTGGCACCGCTTCATGGTGATCGCTCAGAGCAGCTGCACCCACTCATAATTCCCTATCCCGTCACCTGGCGATTTTCTCACACATGAGATATTTAAACCGGACCAGTTTGTTCCTTCAATCCTGGTGCTTCTGGGTGGAAGCCGCTCCTTTCTCAGCACTCTCAGTCT
>NW_007133343.1:0-735 GCF_000164805.1 Carlito syrichta | reverse complement strand
GCAGCACCGCTAGATTCTCTGTAGAGGCTTTTTCGCCAGTCGTAGGTTCTAGGGGAAGGCTGTTTTTCGATAGAAGTTTCTAGAAGAGCCGACCTGGAAGTTTTTCGGTGGTAGAACCTCTGGTTGTGCAGAGCTGTATGTTTCAATGGCGGCACCTCCCGTGTGCAGCTGCGTGTTCCTGTCGCATCCCCACGTGTGTCGCCAAACAGTGGCTTCTCGAGACACCACTGCTCTCTGGATCCCGGTCGTCATGGCTGTGCACTCCTTGCATGGAGTCATCGGTTCTCATGGGCGCTGTCGCCAAGAGGCCGACTTCACGGTGTTCTGATTGTATCCCTGCTGGTTGTGCCGCGCAATTTCAGGACGCTCTGTGCAACTGACTTCTCCGCAGCGGGGCAGCCAATGCCTTTCCCACGTCGCAGTGCCCCGCACTCCTCTTAGCTCTTCTCCAGCAGCGCTGAGCCCGGGTCTCTGGGTCGCTCTTGTTCTTAGCGCCCAACACGCTGGCCATTCACAGAACCCTATGTGGTCTGGGACCTACTCTGGCACCGCTTCACGGTGATTGCTCAGAGCAGCTGCACCCACTCATAATTCCCTATCCCATCAGCTGGTGATTTTCTCACACATGAGATGTTTAAACCGGACCAGTTTGTTCCTTCAATCCTGGCGCTTCTGGGTGGAAGCCGCTCCTTCCTCAGCACTTTCAGTCTCTCCGGGTTAGCTGTGTGGATTGTG
>NW_007133342.1:0-704 GCF_000164805.1 Carlito syrichta | reverse complement strand
AGGACCCTGGAAACCAAGAGGCCAAACCTCTCCAGCTTCTGTGGTGGCATTAGATAAGAATGTGGGCAACAGTGACCTGCCTTAGCTATAGGGTAGGTGTGGGGATGCTAGTGAGGGCATTGCACAGCACAGTCCAAGGGCAATCAATACCTTCCCTCCTCAGCATCCCTGGCATAGTCAGGGACTTCTGCCAGGACCCAGGTCATCCCAGTGGTTCCTTTGACTGACAGGAAAGTGGGACAGACAAGAAGGCTTCTAGAGCCCATGGGTACTAAGCTTCTAAGCCTCTGTACTTCTAAGCTGACTAGAGGCCTTGGAATGGGATATATGATATGAGCCTTATACCATGATTTGATTAAGTCAGAGAGACAGTGACACAGGGCCTAGGCCTCTGTCCTCCCACCCTGAGGAGCCATCAATGGGCAGAAAAATCTTAAAATATCAAAAAGAGCTTCCAACAGGCTGCCCAGATTACAGTGGGCTGCCAGAGGGGCAGTGGTGCCCTCACTGAAAGGGATGTCCAAGTTGAGGTTAATATTCCAGTCAGACACTTTGTGACATAGTGCTTAAGATTCCCTGAGTTCAGATCCTAGCTCTGCCAATTAAGTGCCCTTGATTGAGTCACTTCATCTCTCTGTGCTTCAGTTTTCTCACCTGTAAATGAGGATACTGCAAAGGATCCATCCTATAGGGTTGTTGTGGGG
>NW_007133341.1:0-749 GCF_000164805.1 Carlito syrichta | reverse complement strand
AATGTGGGCAACAGTGACCTGCTTAGCTATAGGGTAGGTGTGGGGATGCTAGTGAGGGCATTGCACAGCACAGTCCAAGGGCAATCAATACCTTCCCTCCTCAGCATCCCTGGCATAGTCAGGGACTTCTGCCAGGACCCAGGTCATCCCAGTGGTTCCTTTGACTGACAGGAAAGTGGGACAGACAAGAAGGCTTCTAGAGCCCATGGGTACTAAGCTTCTAAGCCTCTGTACTTCTAAGCTGACTAGAGGCCTTGGAATGGGATATATGATATGAGCCTTATACCATGATTTGATTAAGTCAGAGAGACAGTGACACAGGGCCTAGGCCTCTGTCCTCCCACCCTGAGGAGCCATCAATGGGCAGAAAAATCTTAAAATATCAAAAAGAGCTTCCAACAGGCTGCCCAGATTACAGTGGGCTGCCAGAGGGGCAGTGGTGCCCTCACTGAAAGGGATGTCCAAGTTGAGGTTAATATTCCAGTCAGACACTTTGTGACATAGTGCTTAAGATTCCCTGAGTTCAGATCCTAGCTCTGCCAATTAAGTGCCCTTGATTGAGTCACTTCATCTCTCTGTGCTTCAGTTTTCTCACCTGTAAAATGAGGATACTGCAAAGATCCATCCTATAGGGTTGTTGTGGGGATTAAGTGAATTAATGTCATCTCACACACGAAGTGCTATAACATTGGAATGAGGTTTCCTACCCTGTCCCTGGCCCGTGCAGGGGGACAGTCTATGAACTAAAG
>NW_007133340.1:0-570 GCF_000164805.1 Carlito syrichta | reverse complement strand
TCAGAGAGACAGTGACACAGGGCCTAGGCCTCTGTCCTCCCACCCTGAGGAGCCATCAATGGGCAGAAAATCTTAAAATATCAAAAAGAGCTTCCAACAGGCTGCCCAGATTACAGTGGGCTGCCAGAGGGGCAGTGGTGCCCTCACTGAAAGGGATGTCCAAGTTGAGGTTAATATTCCAGTCAGACACTTTGTGACATAGTGCTTAAGATTCCCTGAGTTCAGATCCTAGCTCTGCCAATTACGTGCCCTTGATTGAGTCACTTCATCTCTCTGTGCTTCAGTTTTCTCACCTGTAAAATGAGGATACTGCAAAGATCCATCCTATAGGGTTGTTGTGAGGATTAAGTGAATTAATGTCATCTCACACATGAAGTGCTATAACATTGGAATGAGGTTTCCTACCCTGTCCCTGGCCCGTGCAGGGGGACAGTCTATGAACTAAAGCTCTAAGATGCTTAGACATAATTTTGTAGAGGCCCAGAGAAGTAGGGAACTGGGGCGAAGGCCACACAGGAGGCAGCGTGGCAGAGACTATGAACTGCTTCCCTGTCTGCGTGAGCCAAATCC
>NW_007133339.1:0-794 GCF_000164805.1 Carlito syrichta | reverse complement strand
GTCCTCACCACTACCACCACCCCCCAACACCCTGATTTCAGACATTGTGTTCTTCCTTTTTGATATAGGAGGGGCCTGATAAACTCATTCAGACAACATTTTAGTTATACAATACTTCTCTAGGTTATTGGTGCTACTAAAAAGACCCAACTAGAAATGAAATTACTAATACCAAAGGCATGGTTAATCTACCCTCTCACCAATAAGCATGTCTCATTTATGTTCAATTTTCATTTCCAAGAACAGTGGCCAGCTTATAGAGGGGGTGTTAGATATACATTTGTTGAATGGATAAATGAATAAATGAGTGAAGAGTAATCTCGAAAAAAAAAGAAATATTGAGGGGATGAAATCCTTAATACAACACTCTAATTTGCAATCTCTTGGTTATTTGCATTTTCTGCCTAAATCTTAACGAGTTTTCTTTCTATGAGTCATTGATATAGAACATACATAGATTTAGGAATGGAGAGAGACTTTTCAGAACACTTCACATTCCTGTTTGGCCTTCCCATAAGGATGAATTAATTAACATGGGTGATGCAGCCGCAAATCAGGCTTCTCAAATTTTTCGGGTGACTTTTCCTCTAGAGGCTGTTTTATGGGAAAAAAAATGTATCAAAGACTGCCCATTTCATTTTATTTTGTGTCCTTGAATATCACGTTTAAATGCTTTATTTCACAGAAAAACTTGCTGTTCTTATTACAGAATCAAGACTTGAGAGGTGAACAATTATGCCAGGCACGGTAGCTCATGCTTATACTCCCAGCACTATGAGAGTTCCAAGTAGGAG
>NW_007133338.1:0-672 GCF_000164805.1 Carlito syrichta | reverse complement strand
TCAGTGACCTATATAAGGTCTGCAAAAGTATATGTTGGGAATTGGCAATGAGTTGGTGACTGGTGTTTTATTGAGAGTGATTTCAAGGATTGAAGGGGAGAGAAAGCCAGACTCTGTGGTGTGAAAAACTTTTATAGTTTTTAAATAAACAACCACTGTCTATACTATCTTCCTCACAAAGTGAGATCTATACTTTCAAGTACGTAAACATTTGTTAGTTTCTCCTAGGTAGAGTAACATGCTTAGTACTCCAAGACATAGAGATGAGGAAAAAAGTCCTCTCCCTCTGGGATACATTGCTAGTAGAAGTGATGAGAATACATTTGTATTCCATTATTATTGTTTTTTTCTCTCTTACATGGTTATTGTGGAACACTACTCAAAGATGACCTCTGTTAACATTTATACACATATACATATTTTGATGGCATATGGTTTACTTCTCATCTATTTAATATTAGTATATTCCTATGCAATTGAATATATTTAAAAAACATAAATCTTAATGGCTATATAATAGCCCATCATATGGACACATCATAATTTATCTAATCTACTCCTGCAATTTGATCAGTTTTTGATATCCCAATTAGAAATGGTGGCAATACAGATTAGTGTGTGGGGTACAGATATTCTTGCAAACAGCTGTAAACGGAGGGTAGGGAATTGCAG
>NW_007133337.1:0-697 GCF_000164805.1 Carlito syrichta | reverse complement strand
TGCACTTGTTCAGCAGCAGCTTGCAGCCGGTCACATTGAGCATTCAAACAGTCCTTGGAATACTCCTATTTTTCTGATTAAGACAAAAATCAGGGAATTGGCATTTACTATAAGATTTGAGGGCAGTAAATTGTTCTATGGAAATGACGGGATCACTGCAAACTGGTCTGCCCTATCCTGTACCCATTCCAGATGACTATTTTCCTTTTTTTTTTTTTTTTTTTTTTTAGTTGGAGTCTCACTCTGTCACCCAGACTGGAGTGCAGTGGCCGCTCCCGGCCACCGCAGCCTCGACCTGCTGCGCTCCGCGATCCTTCCGCCTCAGCCTTCCGAGTAGCTGGAATTACAAGTGCATGCTACCACGCCCGGCTAATTTTTTGATTTATTGTAGAGATGAGGTCTCGCCTGCCCGGGCAGGTCTCGAACCCGGCGGGCTCAGGCAATCCACTCACCTCAGCCTCCCAAAGGCGTGGGATTAGAGGCTGAGCCACCGAGCCTGGCTCAAACTTATTTTTTTAAAACACATTATGTATTATAAAATTGTGGGGTACAGTTAAGGGTTAGGTATACAAATGTGCATCGTTCATGCACCCTTGTTAATAAAGGGTGTCTCCCCATCTCCAGACAGATATTGACTACCATTAGTCCCACCTCCTTCCCTTCCCTATCCTCCCCCAATGTCAGTCCTTTTTTTATA
>NW_007133336.1:0-12701 GCF_000164805.1 Carlito syrichta | reverse complement strand
ATTAATAATAAAGGATGTATTTCATTCAATTAAGTCTTCTTCAATTCCTTTCAGCAATGTTTTGTAATTTTCTATGAATATACCTAGCACTTTCTTAGCTTACTTCTTCCTATGTTTTTTTTTTTCTTTGAATGCTATTAGGAATGGGATCATTTTCTTAACTTCTTTCTTGGATTGTTCATTGCTATAGTATAGACACGTAATTGAATTTTAGCCTGAAAATTTACTGACTCCAGCGAATTATGTCATCTGCAAATATAGTTTTACATTTTTTAATGTGGTTACCTTTTATTCTTTTTTTTCCCTAATTACTCCATACAGAACTTTTAGTACAATGTTGAACAGCCATGAGGAAAGCATGAATCTTTCTCCTTTGTTTTGTTTCTGATTATAGAAGCAAAGCTTTTAGTCTTTCACCATTGAGAAGACTAGTTATTTTCATCATGAAGTGGTGTTGAATTTTGCCATATTGCTTTATCCATGTCTACTGAAATGATCGTATACTTTTTTCTTTGTTCTAAAAATACATTGTGTGACATTGATTATTATTTTTAGATTAAAGAGTGCATCCTTGTATTCTTGAGATAACTGCTACTTGGTCACACAATTCAGTGTGCTATTGGATTTGGTTTTCTCGCAATTTGTTGAATATTTTTGTAGCTACATTGTTTTTTAAGTTTTTTAAAAATTATTTTATTTTATTTTTAAAATGTGAGTACAAATGAGGGTTAGGTACATACGTGGTCATCATACAGGTAAAGGATTAAAATCCCTTTCCATCCTAGGATTTTCTTTTGAAAATTTATTCCTTTTTAATAATGCACAACTTTGTATGGTTAGTCTTTCTTTTTTTTAGATTGGAAAATATATTTTGTTTAGAAAATAAATGGGGGGGAGAAAGAGAGAGAGAGAGAGGAGGTTCTTATCCTTTCTTTAGGGCCCATGGAGTTCTGCCTACTTCCCCCACCCATAGGCAAGCCCCCTGGAGCCCACTAATTTATGGCAGTTATTCTTGCAGTAGTAAGGAGATAAGTAAAAAATTTGCATAGTTGACCTTGTTTCAATTGTATGTACCTGAGATGCCAAGAAATTAGAATGCTTTCTAAAAGTCTATGGCAAGAGTAACATAAAGTCTTAATCTTTCCTTCCATTCAATAACAGGAGACTTCACATTGTCTACAAATGCTGTACAGCCATTGGAATAAGAATGGTATGAGAGTCTAAAAGAAAAGGAGTCTCACATGACACCTATCCTCTTATTCATTACTGATGATTGAGTATAAAGGCCATGCCTCTTCTATGTTGTTCACAGTTCAATAAAGCACAAGACAGCAAATAACTAACAAAGATTTGAAAGTGGGCTGATTTCTCAGCTTCTACACTCTCCACTACTTGGAATTCTTGCCTTCCCTTTCCCTTTCCTTCCCTTATTTTTCAGGAACAAAAAGAGGCCAGAGATACCAAGGTCATGGATGGAACTTTAGAGAATTATTTTATTGGGATTACCAGTGCTTTGTGCCAGAGTATGGACAAGATGGTAGATGAGTTATTCTATGATTTTTCATGTATTTGCCTTCCCTAAAGATGGAATGGTAAATTGAATGTCCTCCATTAGACTTTAAGATCACTGAAGACAGATACTGCATTTGTTTTACTCACAATTTTATCTTTATTATCTCAAGTAGTGCCTGGTACATAATGGATAACCAACAAATATCTATTGAATGAATAAACATAAGAAAAAGTTATCATAGCTATTATCTAAAAGCATCCCCCTTGCATGCCTTAGACCATACCAGGCTAGGTGGTAAATGGGTGAAAATGAGAATGTGAATTTTCAGGTTCTATCCTCGTTCTATGGGAGAAGCAACAGAACTGACTCAACTCTGGATCCTCCTCCTGTTACCTCCACAGGAGAAGGGTGAGGCACTGTGCACTTTATTTTATTTACTTACAGTTGTATTTATCATGAAGCAAACAAAACTTACACAGTTCCCTTGCAAGACCATAGAAGAGGTGCAAGCAATGTTTTAACAGTATGTATCTTTGAAGAATTGCAAAATAAAATAGTTGAACTATAATCTGCTAAAACCACCGACTCCTTTTATGACAACCTTCCTTTTGAATTCCAGCAACTGGGCCCTCCTCTTGCCTTTGCAGGCCTAAACATGGCTATGGATCTCCACTGTTGCCAGATGTGGAGAACTACACTACATATATTTTTATTTTATTTTATTTATTTATTTTTTTTTTGAGTTGGAGTCTCACTCTGTCGCCCAGACTGGAGTGCAGTGGCCGCTCCTGGCCACCGCAGCCTCAACCTGCTGGGGATCCGGTGATCCTTCCGCCTCAGCCTTCCAAGTAGCCGGAATTACAGGCGCACACTACCACGTCCACTGATTTTTTTTTTTTTTTTACTGTAGAGATGAGGTCTCGCCAAGTTGCCCAGGCAGGTCTCGAACCCGCGGCCTCAGGCAATCCACTCACCTCAGCCTCCCAAAGGCGCAGGATTACAGGCTGAGCCACCGAACCCGGCTTATATTTTTAATCCCTGTGCCCATGCATTAAAAAATATTGTCTTTATTAAAGTCTCCTCAAATTGCCAGTGTAAATATGCCCCTTATTCTGCTGGCATGCTGACCAAAACACTTTGTCTTTTTAAAAATCAAACTCACCATCAACAAGGTCATGAACTCGTCATTATGAGGAGTAAATCAGTTTCCAGGGATCCCCAGACCCCATCTCTTCACATAGCACTCTAGGGTTACAAAAACCCTGTTCCCCATCCCCACAAGAGCATCTTTTTATGGAGGGTTTTAGAAAGTGACAGATCTCCAATTTAGATGAACCAGGAGTTGTGCCATACACCTGTAGAGGTCAGTGATTTAATTAGGGAGCAAATGTGAAGAGGAAACATAAAAGTGTTTGGTTATAAACTTTGAATGTGAATGAATAAGCTTAATAATTCTTATGTTGTTGGGAGCCAGCCGTGGAGGCCTGCCTGAGCGTTAGGGATCCAGGTGGGCTGCGGACCTTGATACCACCACCAGGCTGGTTCAGGAGCTGAAGGCCCATTCCCTCCTCCTTTCCTTGTTGTTTAGCATTATCCACTGGCAGGGATTTTGATGATCTAAGCATGAAGTTCTGAGAATATGACAGGCATGGCTGACTCTAGGGATCCATTGTTCCCATTTCTCACAGACTGCGGTTTTGGCTTTAAACTTAACACAGTTCAAACTCAGATCACATTTGGGAACCTTATACGTGATACAAGCTTCTTTATAAGATTTAAAAATATATTTGTAAAATTAGTATATACATTTAGAGAGCTGTTTCCAGCTTTACATGGTTATCTAGGGTTACCAGAAATGGCCCAGCATGAACTTTGGGCTGGGTCACATTCCTAAGGACCCAGCATCCATTTTGGGCTGGGCTACATTCTTTTAATACGTTTCTTTAGTTACAATTAGTGTAAGTTTTTTCTACTTATAATAGAAACTGAATTTATTTTGTTCATAGAAAGTCTTTTAGAATAGGTCATGCTACGTCAGGGAATTATGTTAGTCCAAGCATGATCAAACATGATACTTTAAGGTTTTATAAGAATACAGTTAACTTTTGAAATTTCATTGTTCCCTCTTTCTACTAATTGTGATTTTGGCTTTAGTACAATTACAGTTTGTATTTGGGTTTTATTTTAGAAGCTTTATTGCTGATGATCAGCCTTATATGTCAGGATTAGGAATTAGAAACTTTTATAGAAATTAAGATAGATACATAGGATTTTAGAATAGCCATTTTGTTAACAGATCATAATCAATTGTTCCTGGAAATGGCCCAGTGTGATCTTTGGACTGGGCCACATTCTTTAGGAACTGGTCTGACCTATAATTAAGAGTTTTTTATAGTACAGGTAAAGTTAGCACAGAATAGAAAGGTATTAGGATTTAAGTTAGTCATTAGGTGTTGGGTATGCATAAGTTTTAGAAGTTATTGATTATTAGGATTTTATGATAGTAAAACTGTTTTATTGCTTTTGAGGAACATAAACCAAGCATAAGGAACAGTGAGATAATTTTGGGATTATCCCTCCTCATTCTTGGGGAAACCGCCTGGTGGGCGGGGACGCCCCCAACCCACCTGGCTTTGTGTTCATGTAAAACTCTTGTGATTTGATTAAGATTGTCCTTTCTCATGCTAAGGAAAACGCCTGGTGGGTAAGGACACCCTCCACCCACCTGGCTTTGCGTTCACGTAAAACTCTTGTGATTTGATTGGGATTGTCCTTCCTCATTCCTAAGGAAATGCCTGGTGTGTGGGGGACACCCCTCACCTCCCTGGCTTTGTGCCCACGTGAAAGTCTTGTGATTTAACATGTGAAAATTTGGGATAAAAGACTCACGTTGGTCCCAATAAACGGCTTCTGCTCATTTCACTGAACAGTTGTCCACTTTCTTTCTTTCTCTTTATATCTATCCCTCCATCTTTCTTTCAATATCTATCCCTACTACAGAATCGGCTTCTGTACTAGGCAGAGTCCAGTCTCTTTCTTCCCTACAATTTCTCCAGAATATTCACCGATGCTGCCCCACCTTCCAGAGACCCTCTAAATCTCTTTTGGGGGGCTGGCCCCCCATATTATGTAGCTTATTATTTAAAACAGTGACAGGCACCATTAACACATTTTATTTATTTGCTGTAACTACTAAAAGGTGGACTATCTCTGCAAAATTAGCTAACTATAATTCTGTCAAAGTACTGTCAAAATACTTTTGGTATTTCTTTAGCAAGCAAAATTATTTTAAAATTAGTGTTATTATAAAGTAATCATTAGTAAACAAGACATTAATAGAACTGATGAAAATAAGCAAAAATTTGACACAAAATTGGAAGTCTCCCATTCTAGGTAAAATCCCACTGTAGCCAGCTTCTCACAAGCCAGTGACCAGTGATGATTGTGGTTAGAATTATTTTGTGGAAAAGAATAATAATGAATAAAAAATTATTCCTCTATCCTAAGATCTAATTTCCTAAAGTCACATAATCTTCTTTTTCTACCTCTTTTTATTAAACATCATCAGATATTTAAAAAAAGTATTTGTCATGAAGCAGAAAGATCAAGATGAATGCACAATAAGAAAAATAAACACTAGAGAAAACAGTTGGAAAACAAAAATATCACAAAAGTACATAGTATCTTAAACGATGAATAATGTTATTTTATTGATAAAACAGAAGACTGTGAAAATGAACAAAGAATAAGAAAAAACTTTATAAAATAAATGAATTGCCGGGCTCGGTGGTTCAGCCTGTAATCCCGCGCTTTGGGAGGCTGAGGTGAATGGATTGCCTGAGCCCGCACGTTTGAGACCCACCTGGGCAACTTGGCAAGACCTCATCTCTACAATAAAATCAAAAAATTAGCCGGGCATGGTAGCGCATGCCTGTAGTTCCAGCTACTTGGAAGCCTGAGGCAGAAGGATCGCCGGAGCCCAGCAGAAGGATCACTGGAGCCCAGCAGGTCCAGGCTGTGGTGGCCAGGAGTGGCCACTGCACTCCAGTCTGGGTGACAGAGTGAGACACCAGCTAAAAAATAAAATAAAATAAAACGAATGAATAAAATGCTGACATTTTAAAAAAGTGTGTTGAAGATAGACGATTAGTAAATAAAACCTTCCAGAAAACATATCTAAGAGAAAAACATGTAAAAGGCAAGAAATAGCATTTATTTTTTCTTTTAATGCAATCTTTCTTTCATAAAATCATAGCCATCTAAAAATAGGTATGTCAGAATTTGAAATCTTAACTGCACCCCCAAAAGCTGCATTTTATAACATGATAAACTCACACTATCTAAAAATGTACTACTTTTATTTATGAGGGGGAACCCAAAAAACCCGGATTTATAACAAATTGTATATTTATTCTTACATTTTAAACTTCAACCATCCTCAAAGTACTCTCTGTGTGATGCAACACACCTATTGAGATGTTTTTTCCACTGCTCAAAAGTGTTTGAATTTGTCAATTTGAAGGTCTTTTAGTGCTTCTGCCATTTTTTGTTTCACCTCTTCCACATGGGCAAACTGTTTCCCTTTGAGGACATTTTTCATCCAGGAAACAAAAAACAAACAAACAAAAGTCGCTCAGGGCAAGATTGGGTGAATAGGGGGGTGGGGCATGGGGGTCATACTGTTTTTGGTCAAACTGCTGAATACTCAGTGTGGTGTGGGCAGATGCATTGTCATGGTGGAAGAACCAGTCGCCTGTTTGCCACAACTGGGATGAACATTTCTTCCACAAATCATGACTCAACCTTCTTGAAACTTCCAAATAAAAACTTTGGTTGACTGATCCAGAGGAACAAATTTCAAGTGTACTACAAGGGGTCCACCTTCCAAAAGATAATTCCGGGTTGGGGGGGTTCTCCCTTGTACATCCGTTTGGTCACATGATCCAGTTAAAAATTCTCTCCTAAATTATTTTCTTATTTTTTCATCTAGTGACTTTCACTCAAACACAGAGCAAAGGAAGGCAACTGCCTTTTGACTGGAAGGAAGAATGGCCTGTAACCCAAATGCTCAGAGCAGCCTTAAATTCCAGCTTTCAGTTTCATTACACAACAGTAACTCCAAAGTG
This sequence comes from Carlito syrichta, assembly GCF_000164805.1. NCBI lineage: Eukaryota > Metazoa > Chordata > Mammalia > Primates > Tarsiidae > Carlito > Carlito syrichta. Next base: position 6,062 of record NW_007133336.1, on the reverse strand, counting down.
TCACTATATTGTCCTGGGTCTCTCCAAAGCTCCATTTCCATGAATATTAAAACCTGCTGTACATTTCCCTTTTCCATAGTAGTCTTTCAAATACTAGAGACAACAAATAGTGGGCTATCACAGTTTTCTTTTGAAAATCATAATCTTTGGTTTTTACTCAATTAACTTGAAGGAAATTGAAGAATTTTGTCAAAGACTTTGAAGTCAATTTTGGGGGGGAAAAATGAAAGGACTTTGGGGCTCAGGGATGTTTTCAATCTCTTTCTTTGACTTTCTGTTTGGGTAGTGGTTTTGATAAAACCTTGAAAAGGTTGGTTTCTGTAGGAAGGCAGTGTGTCCTACAATGTTTTCTGCCAGATGGTACATAGCATTTCTGTATTTCTCAAAAAAGAAGTGCCAACATTCCTCATTCATTCCTTCATTGAACTAATATTTATTGAATACTTACCATGGATACAATTCTATACTGGGCATAGGTCAATCAGAAGGAAACAAGGGACATAATTGCCAACCTCAGGAAGCTGACAGTCTTTCTGGATGGCCATTGGATTATTCACATTTACTGGTACTGGTGTCACTTCTTTCCAGACTTCAGAACCCCTTTCTACTGGGAATATCAAAAAATGCTTATTTTTTTCCTGTTGTTCTGCTTTCATCTTTCCATCCTCTAGCCTCCTGTTTCCTGGTCTGCGTTTTCTTCTACCTGCTCAGTTATATTCCTTCTTTTCTTTTCTTTTTTTTTTTTTTGAGTTGGAGTCCCACTCACTTGTCCAGGCTGCAGTACAACGGCATGCTCACGGCCGCCCCAGTGTCAACTTGCTGGGCTCTGGTGATCCTTCCACCTCAGCCTTCCAAGTAGCAGGAATTACAGGCACACACTACCGCGCCCAGCTAATTTATTTATTTATTTATTTATTTATTTATTGTAGAGATGAGGTCTCACCAATTTGCCAGGCTGGTCTCGAACCTGTGGGCTCAGGCAATCCAGGTGCCTTGGCCTTCCAAAGTGCTGGGATTACAGACTGAGCCACCAAGCCTGGCCTATTCCTTCTTTAACTGTTCTTTTGTGTTACTTAAAAGCCTTTTATTCTTTCACAACATCTGATCATTAGTGCTGGATGCAATCTTGCAGAATGAGTTACTAAATCAGTGGCGTGAGATCATATGTGAGTTTTAAAATTGTGGGAGGGAATGTTTAAGATGAAGGAAAGAACATTTTGGCTGAAATAAATTTGGAAAAAACATACGTTTGTACACACGTGGTTTTTCAAAAACTCAGGCAAAATTACTTCTTTCTATGATTCTTGGGGCATAAAATTTTTTACTTTAGTAGTATTCAATAAATATCTAACTGTTTGGTGCCCTAAGTTCACATGACAATTATACAAGCATTGACTGAATTTATATAGATTTTATCCTCACTTTAAGATATTTTAAGGATGGATTCTTAATGCATTTTGCATTAGTTTTAAAATCCAAATGGCCACCGTAGTTTTGAGGCTTTCAAATCAAATCACTCCCATGAAGTGATTTTATAGGTTGTTGACTATTTTATGAGACATGCTTGCTGCAATTCTCTCTGAATTGCATGTGGATTCCTACTGAAAGAGGACAGCAATGCTGTAAGTGGATTTTACTCTATTGTCATGACTTTTATATTACAGACAAGTCCAAGAAAATCAGACTGAACTAATACCCAGGGTCCATGAAAATGACCAGTCCTCTTGGAATAACAGCAAGGGTCACAGTTTTCTCTGACATCTCTCTCTAAAATGGTCCACCTCACTAACTGCATCATCTTCCCTAGTTTTTTCCTGATGTCTAGCTTGAAAATTTCCTGCTGTTATGGTCTGGCCTATGCTTGTCTCCTGAGCTCTGCTGGGCATAAGCAGATCATCCTGACTTATGATATTCATGATAAATTAGAATTTTCTGAAAAACTTTTCCAAAAATCTAAAGGGAAATGAAGAACTAATAAAAGTAGAATAAATGCCTGGGCATGTGGAATCCTGCTCTTGACATAAGCCTGGCCAGAGATCAGCTGCTTTGACAACATTAAGTCAGGTTTTAAGCCATTTCCTTTCCCCTCTCCTAGTTAAAAATGTTAAAAACTATACATCTAGCAGCCTGGAAGGTTAACTTAGGATAGCTTCTGACAGGCACCTCTTTAAGACTCACTGGAATTCTTAATCCTCCCCAAAGCCTATTTCTAGCTCTTTTCTCTGCCTGCAGCCTACAGGCCACTCCCTAGGACTTGGCACTCTCATTTGTTCATTTGTTCAGTTTATAAATATTTTTCTTTGTTTTGTACAATTGTCAAATACATCACATCACATTCAAGGCCCTTTAGAATTTCACAATCCAGTGTGGGGCTCCTCTGCATCCTAGTACTTATAGAAAGAAAATTTCTCCCTAACTTTCTCTAGGATTCCTTACCTGAGTTTCAGGTCAGCCTGCATACATTCTTTCTTGAGTTCTTTCTGGCTCTGACACTTAGATTCTGGAAATCCTATTCTCACCCCCAACTCCATTCCCTCTCTCTTTGTCTAGTGTCAGATAGTAAACTTATTGGGGTTTTAAAAAGAACTTTTTATTTTAAAATAATTACAGATTCACTGGAGTTTGCAAGGATAGTACAGAGAAGTTTCACATGCACCCACTCAATTTCCCACAGCTAATGAAATTATGGTACAATAACAACACCAAGAAATTGACATTGGGAAAATTTGCATTCTATGTCTTTTTATTTTCTCGCATGGTAGATTTGTGTAAACACCACTACAACCAAGATACAAAACTTGTATCCAACTACAATGATCTCCATAGTGACATTTTTTTTGAGTTGCATTCTCACTCTGTCACCCAGGCTGGAGGGCAGTGGCACTCTCCTGGTCACTGCAGCATAAACCTGCTGGGCTTAGGCAATCCTTCAGCCTCAGCCTTCCAAGTAGCTGGATCTACAGGCACATGCAACCATACCCGGTTAACTTTTTATTTATTGTAGATATGAGGTCTTGCCAAGTTGCCCAGGCTGGTCTTGAACAGTGCTACCTTTTTACAGTCACCCACACCCCCTTTCCCTAACCTCTGGTAAACACTAATCTGCTCTCCATCTGTATCATTTTGTCACATACAGAAAGTTATATAAATAAGATCATGTAGTAAGTAACTTCTCGATATTGACTTTTTCACTCTGTAATGCTCTTGAGATTCATCCAAGTTGTTGGGTACATCAGGAGTACATCCTATTTAATTGCTGGTTAGTATTCCACAGTATGGAATGTGCCATCTTTTGTTTACCCATTCATCTACTGTAGGACATTTTGGTTATTTCCATTTTGGGGCTATTACAAGTAAAACTGCTATGATCAGTCATAGATTCATTGTTCTTTTCTTTCAGCATCTGAAAAACATTGTGTCATTTTCTTCTGGTTTCCACAGTTTTGATGACAAATCTGCCTTTATTCTATTTTTTCTCCATATGTAAGGTAGTTTTTCTCTGTCTACTTTCAAGATTGTTTCTTAATTTTTAGTTTTCAGAAGTTTATTTTGGCATGGATTTCCTTGAGTTTAACCTGTTTACAACTTGTTCAACTTCTTGAAACTATAGGTTTATGTTTATATTTCTTGTCAAATTTTGTAAGTTTTTAGTCACTATTTCTTCTAGTACTTTTTAGCCTCACTCTCTTTCTTCTCCTCTAAGCTTCTGATGACTCAAGATCCACATGCCCATGTCCCTGCAGTTCTTTTTTTCTGTCTATTTTTTTTCCTCTGTTGTTCTGTTTGTGTACCAGATTGTTCCATTTTCAAGTTCACTAATTCTTTCCTCTGTCCTTTCCATTATGATATTGAGTCCATCCACTTAAGTTTTTATTTTTCAGTTTAAATATTTTCATTTGGTTTTTCTTTATATATTCTGTTTTTTGTGGGGTTTTTTCTTTTGCTAAGATTGTCTATATTTTTCACTTACTTTAACCACGTTTGTAGTTGTTCATTAAAGCACTTTTATGATGACTTTTAAAATCCTTGCCAGATAATTCTAACATCTGGGTCACCTTGGCATTGGTATCTTTTGATTGTCCTTTCTCATATTAGGTGAGGTTCTCCAGGTTCTTTGCATGAAGAATTTTTTTTATTGAAAACTGGACACTTGAGTATTGTATTATGAGACTCTGTATCTTATTTAAGTCTTATGTTTTAGCAGACCTCCTCTCACCCTATTCAAGGAGGGAAGTACAGGCACCACCTTGCTATGTCCAGATGAGGCTTAAGTCTACATTCCCCACTCAGCCTCCACTGGTACCCAGGGAAAAGGAGCTCCCTGTTACTGCTAAGTGGAGGTGGGAGCTCTGGTTGCCCACTAGGGCTCTGCTGATATCCCTTTGGCTATGAAAGGGAGGGGTGGCTCATTAATGCTTCTCACATGGGCACCACTGACACTGCAGAGAGCTCATTATTTCTTGGGAGTGATAAAAATCCTGGCTCTCCATTCAGTCTTTACTGTAAGTGATAGGGGTAGGACCTTAGTTTTACCTGTTATATTTGTGTGGAATAAGCAGTTATTATCTAAAAATTATCTCTCTTTATGTGTGACCTTTTCCTGGTCCTTATTTTTGTCTGCATCTAATGGCACTTCTACATTGCTGAGCTTTCTTTTGTCTGCATTGCAGTCTTTTTTGTAAGTTTGTTTGAGTCAGGGTCTTACTGTCACCCAGACTGCTGTGCAGTGGCACAATCACATTTCACCACAGCCTCAACATCTTGGGCATAGACCTCAGCCTCCTGAGTAGCTGGGACTACAGGTGCACACCATTATGCCCAGCTAATTTTTAATTTTTTTTGTAGAGACAATGTCTCACTATGTTGCCCGGCTGGTCTCAAACTCCTGGGTTCAAGCGATCCTCCTGCTTCAGCCTCCCAAAGTGCTGGGATAACAAATATGCGCCACTGTGCCTAACCCAGAGTCTTCTTATATTTGTTATATACCATAATGTCTAGAATTTTTAGCTGTCTTAATAAAAGGAATAGTGAAAAGCATCTGCTCCTTCTTTGTGAAAGTGGAAGTTGAGACAATTGTTTTTAATGGTGTTTCTTCACCAAACCAGCCTGGGTCACTTCATCATTGTCATAAATGGTCACCTGCAACAGATGTCTTTTTTTAACCAACCTCTTCCCAACCCACTGTCCTATTTATGTTGACAAAAGAGAATGGAAGTTTGGGGCAGAGCTCAGGGAAAAGGCCGCACAAATCAAAAGATGCACAGGAATTTGACCAGTTTGACTAAACAGAGAGGAAAACAAAGACATGGTGGAGCTGGGTTAGGGGAGCAAGCTGTCCCATGAGGAGATGAAGAGGGAACATAATAAGCAAAACCCTTTAGTCAGAAACAAATACAAAGTAGTCTGAGGACAATTCTGGAGGCAACACAGAGTTGCCTTTGACTTCTATATTTATTAACAAAATGTTCGATTAAAAGTCAAACTCTCTTTTCAGTATCAGGGATACAAAAAATAGTTGCAGCTCTTGCCTTTTAGAAGTTGACTATAGTAGGAGGAAAGACCCTACACTGTATTATAATAGTCAATAGGCTTATCTGGTTGTTACAATGGGCAAAGTATGCAGAGGGAGGGAGCAGAAAAGCATGTACTTGAACCTAAAGGGGAGGAAAGGTGCATCTTGAAGTCATGAGATGATTTCTTAAAGAAAGCTACAAAGGACAAATACGAACTGACTAGTAAAGGGGCTTGTGGAGTGCTACAGTAAAAAAAGAAAGAAAGAAAGAAAGAAAGAAAGAAAGAAAGAAAGAAAGAAAGAAAGAAAGAAAAAAGAAAAAAGAAATTCCAGATAGAGGCTACAGCTCACCCAAGGCAAGGAGATGTGAGGTAAAGTGGCAGAAAAAATACAATTTTGAATCTATGAAGACTAACATCTTAGACAAGTGCTCCTCACATTCTAGCATTTGGAAGAATTGTCTGGAATGTTTGTGAAAACAGAGATTATTGGTTCTCCACCTCACCTTGAGATTGTGATTCATAAAATCTGGTTGAGAGACTCAGAATTT
>NW_007133335.1:0-5337 GCF_000164805.1 Carlito syrichta | reverse complement strand
TTTCACAACATCTGATCATAGTGCTGGATGCAATCTTGCAGAATGAGTTACTAAATCAGTGGCGTGAGATCATATGTGAGTTTTAAAATTGTGGGAGGGAATGTTTTAAGATGAAGGAAAAGAACATTTTGGCTGAAATAAATTTGGAAAAAACATACGTTTGTACACACGTGGTTTTTCAAAAACTCAGGCAAAATTACTTCTTTCTATGATTCTTGGGGCATAAAATTTTTTACTTTAGTAGGTATTCAATAAATATCTAACTGTTTGGTGCCCTAAAGTTCACATGACAATTATACAAGCATTGACTGAATTTATATAGATTTAATCCTCACTTTAAGATATTTTAAGATGGATTCTTAATGCATTTTGCATTAGTTTTAAAATCCAAATGGCCACCGTAGTTTTGAGGCTTTCAAATCAAATCACTCCCATGAAGTGATTTTATAGGTTGTTGACTATTTTATGAGACATGCTTGCTGCAATTCTCTCTGAATTGCATGTGGATTCCTACTGAAAGAGGACAGCAATGCTGTAAGTGGATTTTACTCTATTGTCATGACTTTTATATTACAGACAAGTCCAAGAAAATCAGACTGAACTAATACCCAGGGTCCATGAAAATGACCAGTCCTCTTGGAATAACAGCAAGGGTCACAGTTTTCTCTGACATCTCTCTCTAAAATGGTCCACCTCACTAACTGCATCATCTTCCCTAGTTTTTTCCTGATGTCTAGCTTGAAAATTTCCTGCTGTTATGGTCTGGCCTATGCTTGTCTCCTGAGCTCTGCTGGGCATAAGCAGATCATCCTGACTTATGATATTCATGATAAATTAGAATTTTCTGAAAAACTTTTCCAAAAATCTAAAGGGAAATGAAGAACTAATAAAAGTAGAATAAATGCCTGGGCATGTGGAATCCTGCTCTTGACATAAGCCTGGCCAGAGATCAGCTGCTTTGACAACATTAAGTCAGGTTTTAAGCCATTTCCTTTCCCCTCTCCTAGTTAAAAATGTTAAAAACTATACATCTAGCAGCCTGGAAGGTTAACTTAGGATAGCTTCTGACAGGCACCTCTTTAAGACTCACTGGAATTCTTAATCCTCCCCAAAGCCTATTTCTAGCTCTTTTCTCTGCCTGCAGCCTACAGGCCACTCCCTAGGACTTGGCACTCTCATTTGTTCATTTGTTCAGTTTATAAATATTTTTCTTTGTTTTGTACAATTGTCAAATACATCACATCACATTCAAGGCCCTTTAGAATTTCACAATCCAGTGTGGGGCTCCTCTGCATCCTAGTACTTATAGAAAGAAAATTTCTCCCTAACTTTCTCTAGGATTCCTTACCTGAGTTTCAGGTCAGCCTGCATACATTCTTTCTTGAGTTCTTTCTGGCTCTGACACTTAGATTCTGGAAATCCTATTCTCACCCCCAACTCCATTCCCTCTCTCTTTGTCTAGTGTCAGATAGTAAACTTATTGGGGTTTTAAAAAGAACTTTTTATTTTAAAATAATTACAGATTCACTGGAGTTTGCAAGGATAGTACAGAGAAGTTTCACATGCACCCACTCAATTTCCCACAGCTAATGAAATTATGGTACAATAACAACACCAAGAAATTGACATTGGGAAAATTTGCATTCTATGTCTTTTTATTTTCTCGCATGGTAGATTTGTGTAAACACCACTACAACCAAGATACAAAACTTGTATCCAACTACAATGATCTCCATAGTGACATTTTTTTTTGAGTTGCATTCTCACTCTGTCACCCAGGCTGGAGGGCAGTGGCACTCTCCTGGTCACTGCAGCCTAAACCTGCTGGGCTTAGGCAATCCTTCAGCCTCAGCCTTCCAAGTAGCTGGATCTACAGGCACATGCAACCATACCCGGTTAACTTTTTATTTATTGTAGATATGAGGTCTTGCCAAGTTGCCCAGGCTGGTCTTGAACAGTGCTACCTTTTTACAGTCACCCACACCCACTTTCCCTAACCTCTGGTAAACACTAATCTGCTCTCCATCTGTATCATTTTGTCACATAAAGAAAGTTATATAAATAAGATCATGTAGTAAGTAACTTCTCGATATTGACTTTTTCACTCTGTAATGCTCTTGAGATTCATCCAAGTTGTTGGGTACATCAGGAGTACATCCTATTTAATTGCTGGTTAGTATTCCACAGTATGGAATGTGCCATCTTTTGTTTACCCATTCATCTACTGTAGGACATTTTGGTTATTTCCATTTTGGGGCTATTACAAGTAAAACTGCTATGATCAGTCATAGATTCATTGTTCTTTTCTTTCAGCATCTGAAAAACATTGTGTCATTTTCTTCTGGTTTCCACAGTTTTGATGACAAATCTGCCTTTATTCTATTTTTTCTCCATATGTAAGGTAGTTTTTCTCTGTCTACTTTCAAGATTGTTTCTTAATTTTTAGTTTTCAGAAGTTTATTTTGGCATGGATTTCCTTGAGTTTAACCTGTTTACAACTTGTTCAACTTCTTGAAACTATAGGTTTATGTTTATATTTCTTGTCAAATTTTGTAAGTTTTTAGTCACTATTTCTTCTAGTACTTTTTAGCCTCACTCTCTTTCTTCTCCTCTAAGCTTCTGATGACTCAAGATCCACATGCCCATGTCCCTGCAGTTCTTTTTTTCTGTCTATTTTTTTTCCTCTGTTGTTCTGTTTGTGTACCAGATTGTTCCATTTTCAAGTTCACTAATTCTTTCCTCTGTCCTTTCCATTATGATATTGAGTCCATCCACTTAAGTTTTTATTTTTCAGTTTAAATATTTTCATTTGGTTTTTCTTTATATATTCTGTTTTTTGTGGGGTTTTTTCTTTTGCTAAGATTGTCTATATTTTTCACTTACTTTAACCACGTTTGTAGTTGTTCATTAAAGCACTTTTATGATGACTTTTAAAATCCTTGCCAGATAATTCTAACATCTGGGTCACCTTGGCATTGGTATCTTTTGATTGTCCTTTCTCATATTAGGTGAGGTTCTCCAGGTTCTTTGCATGAAGAATTTTTTTTATTGAAAACTGGACACTTGAGTATTGTATTATGAGACTCTGTATCTTATTTAAGTCTTATGTTTTAGCAGACCTCCTCTCACCCTATTCAAGGAGGGAAGTACAGGCACCACCTTGCTATGTCCAGATGAGGCTTAAGTCTACATTCCCCACTCAGCCTCCACTGGTACCCAGGGAAAAGGAGCTCCTTGTTACTGCTAAGTGGAGGTGGGAGCTCTGGTTGCCCACTAGGGCTCTGCTGATATCCCTTTGGCTATGAAAGGGAGGGGTGGCTCATTAATGCTTCTCACATGGCCACCACTGACACTGCAGAGAGCTCATTATTTCTTGGGAGTGATAAAAATCCTGGCTCTCCATTCAGTCTTTGCTGTAAGTGATAGGGGTAGGACCTTAGTTTTACCTGTTATATTTGTGTGGAATAAGCAGTTATTATCTAAAAATTATCTCTCTTTATGTGTGACCTTTTCCTGGTCCTTATTTTTGTCTGCATCTAATGGCACTTCTACATTGCTGAGCTTTCTTTTGTCTGCATTGCAGTCTTTTTTGTAAGTTTGTTTGAGTCAGGGTCTTACTGTCACCCAGACTGCTGTGCAGTGGCACAATCACATTTCACCACAGCCTCAACATCTTGGGCATAGACCTCAGCCTCCTGAGTAGCTGGGACTACAGGTGCACACCATTATGCCCAGCTAATTTTTAATTTTTTTTGTAGAGACAATGTCTCACTATGTTGCCCGGCTGGTCTCAAACTCCTGGGTTCAAGCGATCCTCCTGCTTCAGCCTCCCAAAGTGCTGGGATAACAAATATGCGCCACTGTGCCTAACCCAGAGTCTTCTTATATTTGTTATATACCATAATGTCTAGAATTTTTAGCTGTCTTAATAAAAGGAATAGTGAAAAGCATCTGCTCCTTCTTTGTGAAAGTGGAAGTTGAGACAATTGTTTTTAATGGTGTTTCTTCACCAAACCTGGGTCACTTCATCATTGTCATAAATGGTCACCTGCAACAGATGTCTTTTTTTAACCAACCTCTTCCCAACCCACTGTCCTATTTATGTTGACAAAAGAGAATGGAAGTTTGGGGCAGAGCTCAGGGAAAAGGCCGCACAAATTAAAAGATGCACAGGAATTTGACCAGTTTGACTAAACAGAGAGGAAAACAAAGACATGGTGGAGCTGGGTTAGGGGAGCAAGCTGTCCCATGAGGAGATGAAGAGGGAACATAATAAGCAAAACCCTTTAGTCAAAAACAAATACAAAGTAGTCTGAGGACAATTCTGGAGGCAACACAGAGTTGCCTTTGACTTCTATATTTATTAACAAAATGTTCGATTAAAAGTCAAACTCTCTTTTCAGTATCAGGGATACAAAAAATAGTTGCAGCTCTTGCCTTTTAGAAGTTGACTATAGTAGGAGGAAAGACCCTACACTGTATTATAATAGTCAATAGGCTTATCTGGTTGTTACAATGGGCAAAGTATGCAGAGGGAGGGAGCAGAAAAGCATGTACTTGAACCTAAAGGGGAGGAAAGGTGCATCTTGAAGTCATGAGATGATTTCTTAAAGAACGCTACAAAGGACAAATACGAACTGACTAGTAAAGGGGCTTGTGGAGTGCTACAGTAAAAAAAGAAAGAAAGAAAGAAAGAAAGAAAGAAAAAAAGAAAGAAAAAAGAAAAAAGAAATTCCAGATAGAGGCTACAGCTCACCCAAGGCAAGGAGATGTGAGGTAAAGTGGCAGAAAAAATACAATTTTGAATCTATGAAGACTAACATCTTAGACAAGTGCTCCTCACATTCTAGCATTTGGAAGAATTGTCTGGAATGTTTGTGAAAACAGAGATTATTGGTTCTCCACCTCACCTTGAGATTGTGATTCATAAAATCTGGTTGAGAGACTCAGATTTTTAACAAGTTCCCAAGGTATGCTGATGCTGATGGTTTGAAAAGCATACCATGAGTAGGCTTAAATAGCAAGGACATAGATTACAATGAAATGCCATCCAAAGAAGGCCAGTCTGGGAGCAACTACATCTCAAAGAACTATAGCTATAGGTTTAATTCATGCATCAGGCATCTTGATGTTCTCAGTATAATAAAATATAATTGAGTAAAGTACAACACAGAAACTGTGGCAAGAGTTTGAGAATCACTTTATAAAGAAATGAGAAAGGAAATTGTTGAGCAAATAAATGTGAGCAAAGGAATTATTTATTTAGCAGAGGAATTATTTATTTACCTGTTAAAGGAATAGATAGCTTTTTAGCAGAGGAATTATTTATTTACCTGT